>NW_026608493.1:2500-44488 GCF_029499605.1 Hyla sarda
TCACTGATGGCTCCATAGTACGGACACTAGGAGGAAGTGGTAACCATGGCGACTAGAACCAGTGTGATCTATTACATTGTGACAGGAGGAAGAAGAGAGGAACAACACAATGTAACAAACCCTCTGCACAGCAACTCACCTCACACCACGTCTCCTCTTCACTGAGCTCCTCGCTCTCTGGTCACATGTCATCTACTACTGCTGAGCCCCGCCCACTACTGTCACACGACCATCCTCACAGGTCCTTCATCCACAATCTCTACTATCCTGCTGAGCCCCGCCCACTCCTGTCACATGACCATCCTCACAGGTCCTTCATCCACAATCTCTACTATCCTGCTGAGCTCCGCCCCCACATGTACTGGTCACATGATTGTGACATCATCACAGGTCCTACACCTCCCCCATCTAGCAGAAACAGAGCAGGTCCTGGTCGTCACTTGGTGAAAAAAAAAAGTAGATGGTTTGTGTTTTTTTCTGAAAAAACTATAGTGAAAAATGGATGAAAAAAATGTACGTTATGGATACGTGATGAATTTAAGTGGTTAAACGCCATTGGGCCACTGACCTAAAGGTACGTTCACACGTGCGTATTTTCTGCTGCAGATTTTCTGTCACAGATTTTTGCTACCATTGAAGTCAATGGGCAACAAAATCTGCAGCAGCAAATCTGCAGCAAAAATACGGATGTGTGAACCGACCCTAAGGGTGGAAATATAGAGAGTAAGGGCCCCTCCATAATACCCAACTGTATCCAGCCTGTACCACCATGTTGATTGGCAATAAAACAGGTGCCAACCTTGCCAACTATGTACATTTACTACATTTTGAATAAGTAAGGGGTTTAAAGGGGTACTCCGCCCCTAGACACCTTATGCCCGATCCAAAGGATAAGGCATAAGATGTCAGATCGCGGGGTCCCGCCGCTGGGGACCCCCGGGATCTAGGCTGCAGCACCCACCTGTTGCGGCTTCTGGAAACGCTGGAGGCTTTGGCTCCCGACCACGGTGACGTGAGATCGTGATGTCTTGACTCCACCCTCGTGTGACGTCACACCCCACCCCTCAATGCAAGTCTATGGGAGGGGGCGTCACGCCCCCTCCCATAGACTTGCATTGAGGGGGGGGGCATGATGTCACACGGGGGCGGAGTCAAGACATCACGATCTCACGTCACCGTGGTCGGGAGCCAAAGCCTCCAGCGTTTCCAGAAGCCGCAACAGGTGGGTGCTGCAGCCTAGATCCCGGGGGTCCCCAGCAGCGGGACCCCCGCAATCTGACATCCTTTTGATAGGGGATAAGCTGTCTAGGGGCGGGGTACCTCTTTAAGTTGTTAAACAAACTTGATCCCTTCCTTTGATTTCCGGATCTCTGGCGTTTATTTTGCGGTGACCAGTCTCTTCTTTGGATTAGTACTAAATACTAAACGCCACGTGAGAACGGCCTGAAATGATTTCCTCATGACGATGATTGGTCGGCGCCATTACCGGGGGTGGACTCAGTCTTAGTGCATTCTGATTGGTTGCTATGGGCAACGTCACCACTTTTCTTCTGCACAGGCTTTGCTGAATCCCCACTATAGTCCTTGTCCCAGCAGCCACTTCACATACACAGAACTTAACCCCTTGGGGACAGAGCCCATTATAACCCTAAGGACGGGAGCAAATCTGACCACTATCACTTTAAGCATTTATCATGACATATTCTGCTTTATGTTAGTGGTAAATTTACGTCGATACTTGCATCATTTCTTTGGTGAAAAATTCCAAAATTTCAGGCAAAATGTGAAAAATTTGCATTTTTTCTAACTTTGAAGCTCTCTGCTTATAAGGAAAATAGATATTCCAAATAAATTATATATTTATTCACATATACAATATGTCTACTTTATGTTTACATCCAAAAGTTGAGATGTTTTTACTTTTGGAGACACCCGAGGGCTTCAAAGTATAGCAGCAATTTTCCAGTTTTTCCCGAAAATTTCAAAATCTGAATTTTACCCCAGTTAAAGGGGTATTCCAGCAAAAACCTATATAAATGTCTCCTCTTACCTTGTGATGTGAGGGGCCGGTGATCCTCCATCATGTCCTGGTACAGATCCTTGTGTCCTTCTACATACTCCCACTCCTCCATGGAGAAATAGACCGCCACATCCTGACACCTTATAGGAACCTGACACACAATGATACCGTCATCACCAGACCCCTCCATTACTGTATAATGTCCCAGCAGTGTCACCTCTCTAATCATCACCAGACCCCTCCATTACTGTATAATGTCCCAGCAGTGTCACCTCTCTAATCATCACCAGACCCCTCCATTACTGTATAATGTCCCAGCAGTGTCACCTCTCCAGTCATCACCAGACCCCTCCATTACTGTATAATGTCCCAGCAGTGTCACCTCTCTAATCATCACCAGATCCCTCCATTACTGTATAATGTCCCAGCAGTGTCACCTCTCCAGTCATCACCAGACCCCTCCATTACTGTATAATGTCCCAGCAGCGTCACCTCTCCAGTCATCACCAGACCCCTCCATTACTGTATAATGTCCCAGCAGTGTCACCTCTCTAATCATCACCAGTCCCCTCCATTACTGTATAATGTCCCAGCAGTGTCACCTCTCTAATCATCACCAGACCCCTCCATTACTGTATAATGTCCCAGCAGTGTCTCCTCTCCAGTCATCACCAGACCCCTCCATTACTGTATAATGTCCCAGCAGTGTCACCTCTCCAGTCATCACCAGACCCCTCCATTACTGTATAATGTCCCAGCAGTGTCACCTCTCTAATCATCACCAGACCCCTCCATTACTGTATAATGTCCCAGCAGTGTCACCTCTCTAATCATCACCAGACCCCTCCATTACTGTATAATATCCCAGCAGTGTCATCTCTCCAGTCATCACCAGACCCCTCCATTACTGTATAATGTCCCAGCAGTGTCACCTCTCCAGTCATCCCCAGACCCCTCCATTACTGTATAATGTCCCAGCAGTGTCACCTCTCTAATCACCACCAGACCCCTCCATTACTGTATAATGTCCCAGCAGTGTCACCTGTCTAATCACCACCAGACCCCTCCATTACTGTATAATGTCCCAGCAGTGTCACCTGTCTAATCATCACCAGACCCCTCCATTAATGTATAATGTCCCAGCAGTGTCACCTCTCCAGTCATCACCAGACCCCTCCATTACTGTATAATGTCCTAGCAGTGTCACCTCTCCAGTCATCACCAGACCCCTCCATTACTGTATAATGTCCCAGCAGTGTCACCTCTCTAATGATCACCAGACCCCTCCATTACTGTATAATGTCCCAGCAGTGTCACCTCTCTAATCATCACCAGACCCCTCCATTACTGTATAATGTCCCAGCAGTGTCACCTCTCTAATCATCACCAGACCCCTCCATTACTGTATAATGTCCCAGCAGTGTCACCTCTCTAATCATCACCAGACCCCTCCATTACTGTATAATGTCCCAGCAGGGTCACCTCTCCAGTCATCACCAGACCCCTCCATTACAGTATAATGTCCCAGCAGGGTCACCTCTCCAGTCATCACCAGACCCCTCCATTACTGTATAATGTCCAGCAGTGTCACTTCTCCAGTCATCACCAGACCCCTCCATTACTGTATAATGTCCCAGCAGTGTCACCTCTCTAATCATCACCAGACCCCTCCATTACTGTATAATGTTCCAAGCAGGGTCACCTCTCCAGTCATCCCCAGACCCCTCCATTACTTTATAATGTCCCAGCAGTGTCACCTCTCCAGTCATCACCAGACCCCTCCATTACTGTATAATGTCCAGCAGTGTCACCTCTCCAGTCATCACCAGACCCCTCCATTACTGTATAATCTCCCAGCAGTGTCACCTCTCTAATCATCACCAGACCCCTCCATTACTGTATAATGTCCCAGCAGTGTCACCTCTCCAGTCATCACCAGACCCCTCCATTACTGTATAATGTCCCAGCAGTGTCACCTCTCTAATCATCACCAGACCCCTCCATTACTGTATAATGTCCCAGCAGTGTCACCTCTCCAGTCATCACCAGACCACTCCATTACTGTATAATCTCCCAGCAGTGTCACCTCTCTAATCATCACCAGACCCCTCCATTACTGTATAATGTCCCAGCAGTGTCACCTCTCCAGTCATCACCAGACCCCTCCATTACTGTATAATGTCCCAGCAGTGTCACCTCTCCAGTCATCCCCAGACCCCTCCATTACTGTATAATGTCCAGCAGTGTCACCTCTCTAATCATCACCAGACCCCTCCATTACTGTATAATGTCCCAGCAGTGTCACCTCTCCAGTCATCACCAGACCCCTCCATTACTGTATTATGTCCCAGCAGTGTCACCTCTCCAGTCATCACCAGACCCCTCCATTACTGTATAATGTCCCAGCAGTGTCACCTCTCTAATCATCAGACCCCTCCATTACTGTATAATGTCCCAGCAGTGTCACCTCTCCAGTCATCCCCAGACCCCTCCATTACTGTATAATGTCCCAGCAGTGTCACCTCTCCAGTCATCACCAGACCCCTCCATTACTGTATAATGTCCCAGCAGTGTCACCTCTCCAGTCATCACCAGACCCCTCCATTACTGTATAATGTCCCAGCAGTGTCACCTCTCCAGTCATTACCAGCCCCCTCCATTACTGTATAATGTCCCAGCAGTGTCACCTCTCCAGTCATCACCAGACCCCTCCATTACTGTATAATGTCCCAGCAGGGTCACCTCTCCAGTCAGCAGCTCAGTGATCCTGTGGATGAGTTCTAGGATCTTCTTCTCATGTATCAGTGAGTGAGGTGGAGGCTCCATGATGGGGCCCCGGGCCCTGCTCTGTCCTCCTGACTCATGGAGATGGCTGCTGGGGGCCACACACTCCCCCCATGTCTTCCTCCCTCACTACAAATAGGAGATTGTGCCCCCTGTATAGAGCTCTAGTGAGCACATCTGGAATACTGGGGTCAGTTCTGGAGACCTCACCTACAAAAAGACATCCAGAACATAGAGCGGGGCCAAAGATGGGGACAACAATGGTGGAAATGTAGATGGGGACAACAATGGTGGAAATGTAGATGGGGGACAACAATGGTGGAAATGTAGATGGGGACAACAATGGTAGAAATGTAGATGGGAACAACAATGGTGGAAATGTAGATGGGGGGACAACAATGGTGGAAATGTAGATGGGGACAACAATGGTGGAAATGTAGATGGGGACAACAATGGTGGAAATGTAGATGGGGACAATAATGGTGGAAATGTAGATGGGGGGACAACAATGGTGGAAATGTAGATGGGACAACAATGGAGGAAATGTAGATGGAGACAACAATGGTGGAAATGTAGATGGGGGACAACAATAGTGGAAATGTAGATGGGGACAACAATGATGGAAATGTAGATGGGAACAACAATGGTGGAAATGTAGATGGGGGGAAACAATGGTGGAAATGTAGATGGGGACAACAATGGTGGAAATGTAGATGGAGGACAACAATGGTGGAAATGTAGATGGGGACAACAATGGAGGAAATGTAGATGGGGGACAACAATGGTGGAAATGTAGATGGGGACAACAATGGTGGAAATGTAGATGGGGACAACAATGGTGGAAATGTAGATGGGGGACAACAATGGTGGAAATGTAGATGGGGGACAACAATGGTGGAAATGTAGATGGGGACAACAATGGAGGAAATGTAGATGGGGACAACAATGGAGGAAATGTAGATGGGGACAACAATGGTGGAAATGTAGATGGGGACAACAATGGTGGAAATGTAGATGGGGACAACAATGGAGGAAATGTAGATGGGGACAACAATGGTGGAAATGTAGATGGGGACAACAATGGATGAAATGTAGATGGGGACAACAATGGTGGAAATGTAGATGGGGACAACAATGGTGGAAATGTAGATGGGGACAACAATGGAGGAAATGTAGATGGGACAACAATGGTGGAAATGTAGATGGGGACAACAATGGTGGAAATGTAGATGGGGACAACAATGGAGGAAATGTAGATGGGACAACAATGGTGGAAATGTAGATGGGGACAACAATGGTGGAAATGTAGATGGGACAACAATGGTGGAAATGTAGATGGGGACAACAATGGTGGAAATGTTGATGGGGACAACAATGGAGGAAATGTAGATGGGGACAACAATGGTGGAAATGTAGATGGGGGACAACAATGGTGGAAGTGTAGATGGGGGACAACAATGGTGGAAATGTAGATGGAGACAACAATGGAGGAAATGTAGATGGGGACAACAATGGTGGAAATGTAGATGGGGACAACAATGGTGGAAATGTAGATGGGGACAACAATGGTGGAAATGTAGATGGGGACAACAATGGAGGAAATGTAGATGGGGACAACAATGGTGGAAATGTAGATGGGGGACAACAATAGTGGAAATGTAGATGGGGACAACAATGATGGAAATGTAGATGGGGAAACAATGGTGGAAATGTAGATGGGGAACAATGGTGGAAATGTAGATGGGGGGACAACAATGGTGGAAATGTAGATGTGGACAACAATGGTGGAAATGTAGATGGGGACAACAATGGTGGAAATGTAGATGGGGGACAACAATGGTGGAAATGTAGATGGGGGACAACAATGGTGGAAATGTAGATGGGGACAACAATGGTGGAAATGTAGATGGGGGACAACAATGGTGGAAATGTAGATGGGGACAACAATGGTGGAAATGTAGATGGGGGACAACAATGGTGGAAATGTAGATGGGGACAACAATGGTGGAAATGTAGATGGTGACAACAATGGTGGAAATGTAGATGGAGGGACAACAATGGTGGGAATGTAGATGGGGGGGCCAACAATGGTGGAAATGTAGATGGGGGACAACAATGGTGGAAATGTAGATGGGACAACAATGGTGGAAATGTAGATGGGGACAACAATGGTGGAAATGTAGATGGGGGACAACAATGGTGGAAATGTAGATGGGTCACCTCACCTCTCCGGTCAGCAGGTGGAGGATCTCCAAGGTGAAGTGTAATATTCTCTTAGTCATCTAATTCCTGTCCTTGTCTATCCTTGGGGGATCATTCAGGAGAAGAGTAAACAACTGGGTCAGATGGAGGGGAAGAGGAGGAGGAGGCCTGAATTACAGAACCAGCGACATAATGTAACAAACCTCCTCCTCAGGTGATCTCCTTACTACTGGGGTGACACACTGTAACAATCCTCCTCCTCATGTAATCTCCTTACTACTGGGGTGACACACTGTAACAAACCTCCTCCTCATGTAATCCCCTTACTACTGGGGTGACACACTGTAACAAACCTCCTCCTCATGTAATCCCCTTACTACTGGGGTGACTCACTGTAACAAACCTCATCCTCATGTAATCTCCTTACTACTGGGGTGACACACTGTAACAAACCCCCTCCTCATGTAATCTCCTTACTACTGGGGTGACACACTGTAACAATCCTCCTCCTCATGTAATCTCCTTACTACTGGGGTGACACACTGTAACAAACCTCCTCCTCATGTAATCTCCTTACTACAGGGGTGACACACTGTAACAAACCTCCTCCTCATGTAATCTCCTTACTACTAGGGTGACACACTGTAACAATCCTCCTCCTCATGTAATCTCCTTACTACTGGGGTGACACACTGTAACAAACCCCCTCCTCATGTAATCTCCTTACTACTGGGGTGACACACTGTAACAAACCTCCTCCTCATGTAATCTCCTTACTACAGGGGTGACACACTGTAACAAACCTCCTCCTCGTGTAATCTCCTTACTACTGGGGTGACACACTGTAACAAACCTCCTCCTCGTGTAATCTCCTTACTACTGGGGTGACACACTGTAACAAACCTCCTCCTCATGTAGTCTCCTTACTACTGGGGTGACACACTGTAACAAACCTCCTCCTCATGTAATCTCCTTACTACTGGGGTGACACACTGTAACAAACCTCCTCCTCATGTAATCTCCTTACTACTGGAGTGACACACTGTAACAAACCTCCTCCTCATGTAATCTCCTTACTACTTGGGTGACACACTGTAACAAACCCCCTCCTCATGTAGACTCCTTACTACTGGGTGATACACTGTAACAAACCTCCTCCTCATGTAATCTCCTTACTACTGGGGTGACACACTGTAACAAACCTCCTCCTCGTGTAATCTCCTTACTACTGGGGTGACACACTGTAATAAACCTACTCCTTATGTAATCTCCTTACTACTGGGGTGACACACTGTAACAAACCTCCTCCTCATGTAATCTCCTTACTACTGGGGTGACACACTGTAACAAACCTCCTCCTCATGTAATCTCCTTACTACTGGGGTGACACTGTAACAAACCTCCTCCTCATGTAATCTCCTTACTACTGGGGTGACACACTGTAACAAACCTCCTCCTCATCGCGTCTCCTTACTACTGGGGTGACACACTGTAACAAACCTCCTCCTCGTGTAATCTCCTTACTACTGGGGTGACACACTGTAACAAACCTCCTCCTCGTGTAATCTCCTTACTACTGGGGTGACACACTGTAACAAACCTCCTCCTCATGTAATCTCCTTACTACTGGGGTGACACTGTAACAAACCTCCTCCTCATGTAATCTCCTTACTACTGGGGTGACACTGTAACAAACCTCCTCCTCATGTAATCTCCTTACTACTGGGATGACACACTGTAACAAACCTACTCCCCATGTAATCTCCTTACTACTGGGGTGACACACTGTAACAAACCTCCTCCTTGTGTAATCACCTTACTACTGGGGTGACACACTGTAACAAACCTCCTCCTCATGTAATCTCCTTACTACTGGGGTGACACACTGTAACAAACCTCCTCCTCATGTAATCTCCTTACTACTGGGGTGACACTGTAACAAACCTCCTCCTCATGTAATCTCCTTACTACTGGGGTGACACACTGTAACAAACCTCCTCCTCATCGCGTCTCCTTACTACTGGGGTGACACACTGTAACAAACCTCCTCCTCGTGTAATCTCCTTACTACTGGGGTGACACACTGTAACAAACCTCCTCCTCGTGTAATCTCCTTACTACTGGGGTGACACACTGTAACAAACCTCCTCCTCATGTAATCTCCTTACTACTGGGGTGACACTGTAACAAACCTCCTCCTCATGTAATCTCCTTACTACTGGGGTGACACTGTAACAAACCTCCTCCTCATGTAATCTCCTTACTACTGGGATGACACACTGTAACAAACCTACTCCTCATGTAATCTCCTTACTACTGGGGTGACACACTGTAACAAACCTCCTCCTTGTGTAATCACCTTACTACTGGGGTGACACACTGTAACAAACCTCCTCCTCATGTAATCTCCTTACTACTGGGGTGACACACTGTAACAAACCTCCTCCTCATGTAATCTCCTTACTACTGGGGTGACACACTGTAACAATTGTGGATAAAGGACCTGTGAGACTGGTCATGTGATTTAGGCAGGTGGAGTTAGGCCTATTAGGTAAAATTGTGGATGAAGGACCTGTGATGATGTCACAATCATGTGACCAGTACATGTCGGGGCGGAGCTCAGCAGTATATAGGAGATTGTGGATGAAGGACCTGTGGGGATGATCATGTGACAGGAGTGGGCGGGGCTTAGACGTAGTAGAGGACATGTGACCAGAAGGGGAGGAGCTCAGTGAAGAGGAGACGTGGTGTGAGGTGAGTTTCTATGCAGAGGGTTTGTTACATTGTGTTGTTCCTCTCTTGTTCCTCCTGTCACAATGTTATAGTTCACACTGGTTCTTACTGTAATAAATAAAGAGATATAATCACTATGTGCCACCCAGCTTTATATACTGCCCGCCACCCAGCTTTATATATCGCCCGCCACCCAGCTTTATATACCGCCCGCCACCCAGCTTTATATACCGCCCGCCACCCAGCTTTATATACCGCCCGCCACCCAGCTTTATATACCGCCCGCCACCCAGCTTTATATACCGCCCGCCACCCAGCTTTATATACCGCCCGCCACCCAGCTTTATATACCGCCCGCCACCCGGCTTTATATACCGCCCGCCACCCAGCTTTATATACCGCCCGCCACCCAGCTTTATATACCGCCCGCCACCCGGCTTTATATACTGCCCGCCACCCAGCTTTATATACCGCCCGCCACCCAGCTTTATATACCGCCCACCACCCAGCTTTATATACCGCCCGCCACCCGGCTTTATATACCGCCCGCCACCCGGCTTTATATACTATGTGCCACCCAGCTTTATATACGGCCCGCCACCCAGCTTTATATACGGCCCGCCACCCAGCTTTATATATACTGCCCGCCACCCGGCTTTATATACTATGTGCCACCCGGCTTTATATACTATGTGCCACCCGGCTTTATATACTGCCTGCCACCCGGCTTTATATACTGCCCGCCACCCAGCTTTATATACTATGTGCCACCCGGCTTTAACCCCTTGGGGACGGAGCCCATTATGACCCTAAGGACGGGAGCATTTTTTGCACATCTGACCACTGTCACTTTAAGTATTAATAACTCTGATGCTTGTACTCATGAATTTGATTCCGAGATTGTTTTTTCGTGACATATTCTACTTTATGTTAGTGGTAAATTTTCGGCGATACTTGTATCATTTCTTGGTGAAAAATGCAAAAATTTCATGAAAAATTTGAAAATTTTGCATTTTTCTAACTTTGAAGCTCTCTGCTTATAAGGAATATGGATATTCCAAATATATATTTTTTGGGTTCACAAATACAATATGTCTACTTTATATTTGCATCATAAAATTTATGAGTTTTTACTTTTGGAGACATCAGAGGCTTCAAAGTTCAGCAGCAATTTTCCAATTTTTCGTAAAATTTTCAAAATCAGAATTTTTCAGGGACCAGTTCAGGTTTGAAGTGGATTTGAAGGGTCTTCATATTAGAAATACCCCACAAATGACCCCATTATAAAAACTGCACCCCCCAAAGTATTCAAAATGACATTCAGTCAGCTTTTTAACCCTTTAGCTGTTTCACAGGAATAGCAGCAAAGTGAAGGAGAAAATTCACAATCTTCATTTTTTACACTGGCTTGTTCTTGTAGACCTAATTTTGAATTTTTACATGGGGTAAAAGGAAAAAAATCCTCTCAAAATGTGTAGCCCAATTTCTCTCGAGTAAGGAAATACCTCATATGTGTATGTCAAGTGTTCGGCGGGCGCAGTAGAGGGCACAGAAGGGAAGGAGCGACAAGGTGATTTAGGAGAGTGAGTTTTTCTGAAATGGTTTTTGGGGGGCATGTCGCATTTAGGAAGCCCCTATGGTGCCAGAACAGCAAAAAACCCCACATCGCACACTATTATGGAAACGACACCCCTCAAGGAACGTAACAAGGGGTACGGTGAGCCTTAACACCCCACAGGTGTTTGACAACTTTTTGTTAAAGTCGGATGTCTAAATGAAAAAAAAATATTTTTCCACTAAAATGCTGGTTTTTCCCCAAATTTTACTTTTTTACAAAGGGTAATAGGAGAAAATGCCCCCCAAAATTTGTAACCCCATTTCTTCTGAGTATGGAAATACCCCATGTTTTGACGTCAAGTGCTCTGCTGGCGAACTACAATGCTCAGAAGAGAAGGAGCACCATTGAGCTTTTAGAGAGATCATTTGTTTGGAATGGTAGTCAGGGGCCATGTGCATTTACAAAGCCCCCCGTGGTGCCAGAACAGTGGACCCCCCCACATGTGACCCCATTTTGGAAACTACACCCCTCACGGAATGTAATAAGGGGTGCAGTGAGTATTTACACCCCACTGGTGTTTGACAGATATTTGGAACAGTGGGCTGTGCAAATGAAAAAATTTAATTTTTCATTTTCACGTACCACTGTCCCAAAAATCTGTCAGACCCCTGTGGCGCGTAAATGCTCACTGCACCCCTTATTACGTTCCATGAGGGGTGTAGTTTCCAAAATGGGGTCACATGTGGGTATTTATTTTTTTGCATTTATGTCAGAACCGCTGTAAAATCAGCCACCCCTGTGCAAATTTCGGCCTCAAATGTACATGGTGCGCTCTCACTCCTGAGCCTTGTTGTGCGCCCGCAGAGCATTTTACGCCCACATATGGGGTATCTCCGTACTCAGTAGAAATTGCGTTACAAATTTTGGGGGTCTTTTTTTCCTTTTACCTCTTGTGAAAATAAAAAGTAAAGGGCAACACCAGCATGTTAGTGTAAAAATTTTTTTTTTTACACTAACAGGCTGGTGTAGACCCCAACTTTTCCTTTTCATAAAAGGAGAAAAAGCCCCCCAAAATTTGTAGTGCAATTTCTCCTGAGTACGGAGATACCCCATATGTGGCCCTAAACTGTTTCCTTGAAATACGACAGAGCTCCGAAGTGAGAGAGCGCCATGTGCATTTGAGGACTAAATTAGGGATTGCACAGGGGTGGACATAGGGGTATTCTACGCCAGTGATTCCCAAACAGGGTGTCTCCAGCTGTTGCTAAACTCCCAGCATGCCTGGACAATCAGTGGCTGTCCGGAAATGCTGGGAGTTGTAGTTTTGCAACAGCTGCAGGCTCCGTCTTGGAAACACTGCTGTACAATACATTTTTCATTTTTATTGGGGGGGACAGTGTAAGGGGGTGTATATGTAGTGTTTTACTCTTTATTATGTGTTAGTGTAGTGTAGTGTTTTTAGGGTACATTCACACTGGCGGGTTACGGTGAGTTTCCCGCTAGGAATTTGCGCTGCGGCGAAAAATTTGCCGCAGCTCATACTTGAAGCAGAAAACTTGCTGTAAACCAGCCCGTGTGAATGTATCCTGTACGTTCACATGGGGGGGGCCAAACCTCCAGCTGTTTCAAAACTACAACTCCCAGCATGCACGGTCTGTCAGTACATGCTGGGAGTTGCAGTTTTGAAACAGCTGGAGGTACGCAACTACAACTCCCAGCATGCCGAGACAGCTGTTTTCTATGTGGGCATGCTGGAATTTGTAGTTTTGCAACATCTGGAGTGCTACAATTTAGAGACCACTGAACAGTGATCTCCAAACTGTGGACCTCCAGATGTTGCAAAACTACAACTCCCAGCATGCCCAGACAGCAAACAGCTGTGTGGGCATGCTAGGAGTTGTAGTTTTGCAAGATCTAGAGGGCAGTATAGAGATCACTGTGCAGTGGTCTCTAAACTGCAGACCTCCAGCTGTTGCAAAACTACAAATTCCAGCATGCCCACACAGCAAACAGCTGTCTGGGCATGCTGGGAGTTGTAGTTTTGCAACATCTGGAGGGCTACAGTCTAGAGACCACTATAGTGGTCTCAGACTGTAGCCCTCTAGATGTTGCTAGGCAACTACTCACCGGCTTCCGTCGCATCCGGGAGCCGTCTTCTTCTGCCGCACCCCGCCGCAGATCTCCGTCGCCGATCCCCGTCGCTCCGCTGCCTCCGGAGGGGTAAGTGGACTCCGGCGCCGCTACTCTTCGTTTTCCCCGTTCTGTCCCACCTATTGTGGGTGGGCAGGATGGGGAAAACGAAAGTAAACCCCTCCGCCCCAGATCTGCTATTGGTGGTCGCGTCTAGACCACCAATAGCAGAGATAGGAGGGGTGGCAACTCTGCCACCTCACTCCTATCGCTTTAGGGGGATCGTGGGTGTATATAAAGCCGTGGCTTTATATACGGCCCGCCACCCGGCTTTATATACGGCCCGCCACCCAGCTTTATATACGGCCCGCCACCCAGCTTTATATACCGCCCGCCACCCAGCTTTATATACGGCCCGCCACCCGGCTTTATATACGGCCCGCCACCCGGCTTTATACACGGCCCGCCACCCGGCTTTATACACGGCCCGCCACCCGGCTTTATACACGGCCCGCCACCCGGCTTTATACACTGCCCGCCACCCGGCTTTATATACGGCCCGCCACCCGGCTTTATATACGGCCCGCCACCCGGCTTTATATACGGCCCGCCACCCGGCTTTATATACGGCCCGCCACCCGGCTTTATATACGGCCCGCCACCCGGCTTTATATACGGCCCGCCACCCGGCTTTATATACGGCCCGCCACCCGGCTTTATATACGGCCCGCCACCCGGCTTTATATACGGCCCGCCACCCGGCTTTATATACGGCCCGCCACCCGGCTTTATATACGGCCCGCCACCCGGCTTTATATACGGCCCGCCACCCGGCTTTATATACGGCCCGCCACCCGGCTTTATATACGGCCCGCCACCCGGCTTTATATACGGCCCGCCACCCGGCTTTATATACGGCCCGCCACCCGGCTTTATATACGGCCCGCCGCCCGGCTTTATATACGGCCCGCCGCCCGGCTTTCTATACGGCCCGCCGCCCGGCTTTCTATACGGCCCGCCGCCCGGCTTTCTATACGGCCCGCCGCCCGGCTTTCTATACGGCCCGCCGCCCGGCTTTCTATACGGCCCGCCGCCCGGCTTTCTATACGGCCCGCCGCCCGGCTTTCTATACGGCCCGCCGCCCGGCTTTCTATACGGCCCGCCGCCCGGCTTTCTATACGGCCCGCCGCCCGGCTTTCTATACGGCCCGCCGCCCGGCTTTCTATACGGCCCGCCGCCCGGCTTTCTATACGGCCCGCCGCCCGGCTTTCTATACGGCCCGCCGCCCGGCTTTCTATACGGCCCGCCGCCCGGCTTTCTATACGGCCCGCCGCCCGGCTTTCTATAGTGCCCGCCACCCGGCTTTCTATAGTGCCCGCCACCCGGCTTTCTATAGTGCCCGCCACCCGGCTTTATATAGTGCCCGCCACCCGGCTTTATATAGTGCCCGCCACCCGGCTTTATATAGTGCCCGCCACCCGGCTTTATATAGTGCCCGCCACCCGGCTTTATATAGTGCCCGCCACCCGGCTTTATATAGTGCCCGCCACCCGGCTTTATATAGTGCCCGCCACCCGGCTTTATATAGTGCCCGCCACCCGGCTTTATATAGTGCCCGCCACCCGGCTTTATATAGTGCCCGCCACCCGGCTTTATATAGTGCCCGCCACCCGGCTTTATATAGTGCCCGCCACCCGGCTTTATATAGTGCCCGCCACCCGGCTTTATATAGTGCCCGCCACCCGGCTTTATATACTGCCCGCCACCCAGCTTTATATACTGCCCGCCCCCCAGGTTTTAGGGGAACAGATATTTTTATGTTATTATTTTGTTATCACTTTGTTGGATATGTTTTTAACCCCTTAAGGACCCGGCCATTTTTTGCACATCTGACCACTGTCACTTTAAACATTAATAACTCTGATGCTTTTACTGATCTTTCTGATTCCGAGATTGTTTTTTCATAACATATTCTACTTTGTTAGTGGTAAAATTTTGTAATATTTTGTGGTAACTTTCATCCTTTCTTGGTGAAAAATCCCCAAATTTGATGAAAAATTAGAAAATTTAGCATTTTTCTAACTTTGAAGCTCTCTGCTTGTAAGGAAAATGGATATTCCAAATAATTTTTTTTATTCACATATACAATATGTCTACTTTATATTTGTATCATAAAATTGATGAGTTTTTACTTTTGGAGACACCAGAGGCTTCAAAGTTCAGCAGCAATTTTCCAATTTTTCACAAAATTTTCAAACTCAGTATTTTTCAGGGACCAGTTCAGGTTTGAAGTGAATTTGAAGGGTCTTCATATTAGAAATACCCCATAAATGACCCCATTATAAAAACTGCACCCCCCAAAGTATTCAAAATGACATTCAGTAAGTGTATTAACCCTTTAGGTGTTTCACAGAAATAGCAGCAAAGTGAAGGAGAAAATTCACAACCTTAATTTTTTACACTCGCATGTTCTTGTAGACCCAATTTTTGAATTTTTACAAGGGGTAAAAGGAGAAAATGTATACTTATATTTGTAGCCCAATTTCTCTCGAGTAAGCACATACCTCATATGTCTATGTAAAATGTTCGGCGGGCGCAGTAGAGGGCTCAGAAGCGAAGGAGCGACAAGGGGATTTTGGGGGGCATGTCACATTTAGAATGCCCCTATGGTGCCAGGACAGCAAAAAAAAAAAAAAAACACATGGCATACTATTTTGGAAACTAGACCCCTTGGGGAACGTAACAAGGGGTTAAGTGAACCTTTATACACCACAGGTGATTCACGACTTCTGCATATGTAATAAAAAATAAAAATTCCCTAAAATGCTTGGTTTGCCAAAAGTTTGACATTTTTAAAAAGGGTAATAGCAGAAAATACCCCCCAAAATTTGAAGCCCAATTTCTCCCGATTCAGAAAACACCCCATATGGGGGTGAAAAGTGCTCTGCTGGCGCACTACAGGTCTCAGAAGAGAAGGAGTCACATTTGGCTTTTTGAAAGCAAATTTTGCTCGGGGGGGCATGTCGCATTTAGGAAGCCCCTTTGGTGCCAGAACAGCCAAAAAAAAAACCACATGGCATACTATTTTGGAAACTAGAGCCCTCGGGGAACGTAACAAGGGGTTAAGTGAACCTTTATACACCACAGGGGTTTCACGACTTGCATATGTAAAAAAAATGTTTTTTTTTTTACCTAAAATGCTTGTTTTCCCAAAAATTTTAAATTTTTAAAAAGGGTAATAGCAGAAAATACCCCCCAAAATTTGTAACACAATTTCTCCCGAGTACGGCGATACCCCATATGTGGCCCTAAAACTGTTTCCTTGAAATACGACAGGGCTCCAAAGTAAGAGCGCCATGTGCATTTGAGGCCTAAATTAGGGACTTGCATAGGGGTGGACATAGGGGTATTCTACGCCAGTGATTCCCAAACAGGGTGCCTCCAGCTGTTGTAAAACTCCCAGCATGCCTGGACAGTCAGTGACTGTCTGGTAATACTGGGGGGCTGTGTAGGGGAATGTGAATATGTAGTGTTTTTTTTACTTTTTATTTTATTTTTTGGTAGTGTAGTGTTTTTATGGTACAGTCGCACGGGCGGGAGTTCACAGTAGTTTCTCGCTGGCAGTTTGAGCTGTTGCAGAAAATTTGCCGCAGCTCAAACCTGCAGCCGGATACTTACTGTAAACCTCCGCCCATGTGAGTGTACCCTGTACGTTCATATTAGGGAGGGGGGGAACATCCAGCTGTTGCAAAACTACAACTCCCAGCATGTAGGGTCTGTAAGTGCATGCTGGGAGTTGTAGTTTTGCAACAGCTGGAGGCACACTGGTTGTGAAACACCGAGTTTGGTAACAAACTCAGTGTTTTGCAACCAGTGTGCCTTCAGCTGTTGCAAGAGCTACAACCCCCAGCATGTACGGGACAGCGGAAGGACATGCTGGGTCTTGTAGTTATGCAACAGCTGGAGACACACTGGTTTGCTACACACTGGTTAACTCAGTGTGCCTTCAGCTGTTGCAAAACTACAACTCTCAGCAGTCACCGACAGCCAACAGGCATGCTGGGAGTTGTAGCTATGCAACCACCAGATGCACCACTACAACTCCCAGCATGCACTTTAGCTGATTGTGCAAGCTGGGAGTTGTAGTTATACAACAGCTGAAGGTACACTTTTCCATAGAAAAAATGTGCCTCCAGCTGTTGCAAAACTATAAGTCCCAACATGCCCATAAGGGCATGCTGGGAGTTGTGGTGGTCTGCCTCCTGCTGTTGCATAACTACAGCTCCCAGCATGCTTTTTGCATGCTGGGAGCTGTTGCTAAGCAACAGCAGGAGGCTGTCACTCGCCATCAACGATCCTCGCCGCACAGGTCAGTCCCTCGTCGTTGCCGCCACTCCTGGGGCCCCGATCCCAACATTGACACTGGGGATCGGGGTCCCCAGCTCCTGGGGTGCATGTCCCGCACCCGCTCACGTCCTCCGGATGAGGGGCTGAGCGGGTTGCAGGAGTGACACCCGCAGCAGGCGCCCTGATTGGTCGGCCGGGAAACTGGACGACGAATCAGACCGATCGTGAGGTGGCACCAGTGCCACCTCACTCCTGCTGGTTATGGCTGTTTGGGGCCGTCACTGGAGACCTGATTGACCCGGAATCTGCCGCAGATCGCTGGACTGAATTGTCCAGCGATCTGCGGCCATCGCCGACATGGGGGGGGTCATCATGACCCCCCTGGGCGATATGCCGCGATGCCTGCTGAACGATTTCAGCAGGCATCGGGCACCGGCTCCCCTCCAGCTAGCGGCGGGGGGGGCCGCGATTTGACAGGACGTACTCAAACGTCCTGAGTCCTTAAGGGGTTAATCTTGGTCACATGATGAGATTTCGGCCATTGTTACCATCTTATTGTTTCTTACATCTTCACCGTTTCCTTTTACCTTAATATAAATCTGATTGTTTCCTATGGAAAACGGCTTCACCTTTCTGCTACATCATGTTTATATTTGTCTTCAAACATTCTCTCTCCTTATTTCTCTTTTTCTCTCTCTCTCTCTCTCTCTCTCTCTCTCTCTCTCTCTCTCTCTCTCTCTTTCTCTTTCTCTTTCTCTTTCTCTTTCTCTTTCTCTTTCTCTTTCTCTTTCTCTTTCTCTTTCTCTTTCTCTTTCTCTTTCTCTTTCTCTTTCTCTTTCTCTTTCTCTTTCTCTTTCTCTTTCTCTTTCTCTTTCTCTTTCTCTCTCTCTTTCCCTCTCTCTTTCCCTCTCTCTTTCCCTCTCTCTTTCCCTCTCTCTTTCTCTCTCTCTTTCTCTCTCTCTTTCCCTCTTTCTTTCTTTCTCTCCCTCTCTCTCTTTCTCTCTCTCTCTCTCTCTCTCTCTCCTCTTCTAGTAAGTTCTCATATCTGATGAATTGGGGGGAGAGGTTTATAATGTCATCGGCTACAAAGCTAATTTCTGGTGTCCACCAATCGCATCCATTCCCTTATTATTCTTATTCATCCAAATCACGTGGGGGAGGGGTTCAATAGCTAAAATATTCTGGGGGATAATGGGCAGCGCTGCCCGGGACAGGTTCAGGTCACATCTACTGGAGATTATCTCATCTCTATTCTTTATGTCTTTCCTGAGGAGTTTTGTTCTTTAGACCTTTCACCATTGTTGTCCCCATCTACATTTCCACCATTGTTGTCCCCCCCATCTACATTTCCACCATTGTTGTCCCCCCCATCTACATTTCCACCATTGTTGTCCCCCCATCTACATTTCCAACATTGTTGTGTCCCCCATCTACATTTCCACCATTGTTGTACCCCAATCTACATTTCCACCATTGTTGTCCCCATCTACATTTCCACCATTGTTGTCCCCCATCTACATTTCCACCATTGTTGTCCCCCATCTACATTTCCACCATTGTTGTCCCCCATCTACATTTCCACCATTGTTGTCCCCCCATCTACATTTCCACCATTGTTGTCCCCCCATCTACATTTCCAACATTGTCCCCCCATCTACATTTCCACCATTGTTGTCCCCCCCATCTACATTTCCACCATTGTTGTCCCCCCATCTACATTTCCGCCATTGTTGTCCCCATCTTTGGCGCCGCTCTATGTTATCGATGTCTTTTTGTAGGTGAGGTCTCCAGAACTGACCCCATTAGGACATCGCTGTCTATTATTCAGTGGAGGAGTTGGAGGACACAAGGATCTGTACCAGGACATAGTCATGATGGAGGATCACCGGCCCCTCACATCACAAGGTAAGAAGAGACATATATATAGATATCACTCTCACTACCTAGTAACATAGAAATCTATCCAGCACTGATGTATTCATTCCCTGTGTGTTCCCTACAGATGGAGTCATTGATAGAAATCCACCCGAGAGGTGTCCCCGCCCTCTGTATTCCCAGGACTGTCCAGAGGGAAATGTCCCAGAGAAGCATCAGGTAGATGAGGCCGATCCTATATCTCTATAGGGGGGTCCTTATAGTCTCCCCATAATATGACCAGAAAGGGAGCGAACTAAAGTTCTTTTTGGTTTTATTTTATTTTTTTCTTGTTCGTTCAGGTTGAAGATCAGATTAATATTAAGGTTGAGGTTAAAGATGAACCAGAAGAGGAGACGGATTGTTGGTCCGATCAGCAGTGTAAGAGGGAAGTGAAGGAGGAAATTCCAGGAGGTGTTGTCCCAGGTATGTAATAATTCCAGGAGGTGTTGTCCCAGGTATGTAATAATTCCAGGAGGTGTTGTCCCAGGTATGTAATAATTCCAGGAGGTGTTGTCCCAGGTATGTAATAATTCCAGGAGGTGTTGTCCCAGGTATGTAATAATTCCAGGAGGTGTTGTCCCAGGTATGTAATAATTCCAGGAGGTGTTATCCCAGGTGTGTAATAATTCCAGGAGGTGTTATCCCAGGTGTGTAATAATGGATTTGTTACAGGCAACAATAGGACCTTTGCCTCCCCCTCCCTGTATGTAGAGTAGACAATAGGAGCTCAGCCTCCCTCTCCCTGTAGATATAGATTACAATAGGGCCTTAGCCTTCCTCTCCCTGTATATAGAGTAGACAATAGGAGCTCAGCCTCCCTCTCCCTGTAGATATAGATTACAATAAGGCCTTAGTCTTCCTCTCCCTGTATATAGAGTAGACAATAGGAGCTCAGCCTCCCTCTCCCTGTAGAATGTCCTCTGCACAGAGCATGCTATACAACACATTGACTTTTAAGGAGAACTCCAGAATATAAAAATTGTCCCCCATAGTGCCAGCAGTAAAAAAAAAATAAAGATGTACATATCTTCCTTTGCTCCCCCGGGGCCTCCGGTAACCGGTCTCCGCCGCGATCCTCTTCCTGGTGGCCGGTGATAGGCTGAGCAGCAGTGTGATGTTTTCGGCCCCGGCAGCAGGTGCCGGTGTAGTGAAGAATTTTGTGTCCGGAAGCGTTCTCGCACTGCCGCTCAGCCTATCCCCGGCCGAGACCGGACTTTGCTGCGGCTGGTGATTGGCTGAGCGCAGTATGACTCTCCGACCACCGGCAACCAGAAAGAGGATCGCGGCGGAGACCGAGGCCTCGGGGGAGTGGAGGAAGGTATGTACATCTTTATTTTTTTTTACTGCCGGCAGTATGGCCGACAATTTTTATATTTTGGAGTTCTCCTTTAAAGCGTACCTGTCAGATCACCCAAAAAGACACTGTTCTATGTTGCTCAGTATCTCATCCTGATCATTTACTTTTTATGTGTCTACGACCGACATTTCTCCCAGAATAAGCTTTATTTCTGAAATACCTTAATTTTGTCCACCAGAAGCAGGGGGGGGGTCCCTCACTGTAATAACCACTCCCTCTCCTCCCCCTCCCTCACTCTCCTCAGTCCAGTGCTTCCCAACTAGAGTGCCTCCAGCTGTTGCAAAACTACAGCGCCCAGCATACCCACACATCATTTGGCTGACAGTGCAGGCATGCTGGGAGTTTTAGTTTTTCAACAGCTGGAGGCATAAGATTGTAGTCCCCCTTTATTACACACACTTCATATATTCTTACACATTAGATAGACACACTGATATACACACATACTGTATATACATGCAGGGACACTTACTTTTTATAGGGGTACTCCGGCCCCAAGACATCTTATCACCTATCCAAAGGATGGGGGATAAGATGTCTGATCATGGGGGTCCCATGGTGCACCCACCTGTAAGTACTGCCGGAAGTGCTGTAGGCTCTAAGGCTTAGGCCTCCCGACCGCGGGGATGGAGTATCGTGATGTCATGACTCCGCCCCCGTGTGACGTCACGTCCCGCACCACCTCCTCAATGCAAGTCTATGGCGCCCCCTCCCATAGACTTGCATTGAGGGGGCGGGGTGTAACGTCACATGGGGGCGGAGTCGTGACGTCGCGATTAGGGATTGACTGATTATTGGTTTGGCCGAGATTATCGGCCGATATTCACGATTTTGGACGTTATCGGCAATTACCTTGCCGATAATTCCCCCGCACTGCCTCGGCCAGAGACCGCAGCTGCCCCATTGCCTCCCCCATCCCCAGTTTTATAATTATCTGTTCCCAGGGTCCGCTCTACTTCTGGCTCCTGCGGCGTCCTGTGTTACGCTGTGCGCTGCGCAATGACGAGTGACGTCCTCAAAGCGACATCACCGTCAGTGCGCACAGTGACAGCTCAGGAGGACGCCACCGGAGCCAGAAGTAGAGCGGATCCCGGGAACAGGTAATTATAAAACCGGGGATGGGGGAGGCAATGGGGCAGCGGCGGTCTCTGGCCGGGGCGGTGTAGTGGGGGGTGCGGTGGTAGGACTCAGGATGCCCCCAAGACAGGCAGGGGGAGAGAAGCGGGTGGTGGCGGCGGCGGCGGTCTCTGGCCGGGGCGGTGCAGTGATGGGGGTGCGGTGATAAGACTCAGGAGGACCCCCGGACAGGCAGGGGGAGAGAAGCAGGTGGTGGCGGCGGCGGTCTCTGGCCGGGGCGGTGCAGTGATGGGGGTGCGGTGGTAGGACTCGGGGGGACCCCAGGACAGGCAGGGGGAGAGAAGCGGGTGGCGGCGGCGGCGGTCTCTGGCCGGGGCGGTGCAGTGATGGGGGTGCGGTGATAAGACTCAGGAGGACCCCCGGACAGGCAGGGGGAGAGAAGCAGGTGGTGGCGGCGGCGGTCTCTGGCCGGGGCGGTGCAGTGATGGGGGTGCGGTGGTAGGACTCGGGGGGACCCCAGGACAGGCAGGGGGAGAGAAGCGGGTGGCGGCGGCGGCGGTCTCTGGCCGGGGCGGTGCAGTGATGGGGGTGCGGTGATAGGACTCAGGAGGACCCCCGGACAGGCAGGGGGAGAGAAGCAGGTGGTGGCGGCGGCGGTCTCTGGCACCGCAAAAGCCAATGCAGTTCATTGATTTAAATCGCCCGCTTTAAATCTATGATCTGCAGCAGTGTCGCCGGGGGTGGGGATAAATAGCCAATAACGTATACCGGAATATCGGTATAAGTTATCGGCCCTAACCTCCACAGATTATCGGTATCGGCCCTAAAAAATCGATATCGGTCGATCCCTAGTCACGATACTCCATCCCCGTGGTCGGGAGGCAGAAGACTGAGAGCCTCCAGCGCTTCCGGTAGTACTTACAGGTGGGTGCGCCATGCTAGATTGCGGGGGGTCCCCAGCGGTGGGACCCCTGCGTGATCAGACATCTCATCCCCTATTCTTCGGATAGGGGATAAGATGTCTTGGGACCGGAGTACCCCTTTAATCAAAATAAAATCCTCCATTCAGTCTTTCATCTCATCAGTCACATACAGCACAGTGTACACCTGCAGACAGTGAAGTAAACACCGAGAGAATGAGGCAGCCGAGCCGGCTCTGCAGACCTGTCAATCATGAATTGGGTCCATGATGTAGGTGATGACGAGTGGACACAACCAGACTGGAATGTATCCCAGGAGGCGGAGGCGGGGTGGCAGGTTTTTCACTGGCTTTTTCAGTCTGAAATACTGAATTTATTTTTTTTTTTTTATGAAAGTTATTGCTAAACCTAATGATTTTTCATGCTTTACAACATATCAAGAGTTTTTCCATTTAAGGAGAAGAAACTATAAACCACAGAAGAATAAAGTCCTGTAGGGAGTTTGTCATGTGATCATGTGACGGCCGGGGAATGTTCTAGGATAAAACATTAGGAGGATCATGTACAGGAATGATGGGGGTCATTGTCCTCTGAGATGAATCTGACGCTGATTGTATGAGATGGTTTGTAGTAATGTCCG
The DNA here is from genome assembly GCF_029499605.1 of Hyla sarda. Lineage (NCBI taxonomy): Eukaryota > Metazoa > Chordata > Amphibia > Anura > Hylidae > Hyla > Hyla sarda. The sequence continues at coordinate 26,186 of NW_026608493.1, forward strand.
CCATGGACGTGGGGTCTAGTCAGGGCCCCGTATTATATTGTGTTGTCAGATCATAGTTTGGAGTCTGCTGTTAACCCTTTACATTCTATATAGATTGATAAATGACGATCACATAGGAGATGACCTTGTCCAGGTTATGTATACAGCAGAAGGGTGAACCCGGCCAAGAGGGAGGACAAAAAGTAACCAAAACTGAGGGAAGAAGGGAATGGAGGATAAAGAAGAGTCTGGTGTAAAGAGAGAGAAGAGAGATCGGGTCCAGACAGATCCGTCAGGACTCTACCCCCAGAATCATCAGCTAGAACAGCAAATCACTATCAGACAAGAGATAAAAGGGCGGATTACATGGAGAAGATCACCCAGTGCTTCCTTTAAGGCCATGTTCACACTGCAGAATATCTGATATTCCCCTCACATTCCGCTCAGCAAAACCAGACGCAAGATTATTCGCAGTTTTGTGATTTTTGTGCTTTCAATCAGATTCCGCTCTAATTCCGATTCCTATTAAAGGAGTACTATGGTGGTTTTTTCTTAACCCTCTGTGTCCGGGCTGCAAAACGAAACAAAACAAACTTTAACTCACCTTCCTACGTTCCCCCATTGCTACAATATCGGTGTCCCGCTCTCCTGTCGTCTTTCGCTTCCTGCAGGACGGGGAGTCGCTCTGCGCTTAGAGTATCACCAGAAGAAGACAGGAGAAGGGGGAACGTAGGAAGGCGAGATAAAGTTTGTTTAGCAGCCCGGACACAGAGGGTTAAGAAAAAAAACACCATTGTACTCCATTTAACCTAAAAAAAAAACTCCATAAAATAGAAGATATTGTGTAAACAACTCGGGGTAATAGACCTGGATCACATCACAGAACAGTCATAAAATGCCCCGTATATGGTATTATATTCACAATATGTACCTCAATAATTATACAGACCCCAAAACCAAACACAGGTAATGATGGGAAATCTATCGCACTGACGTCTCTGTAGTGTAGAATTGTGTGGACCGGCCGGCTGCCATATTGGGAAACAGGGCCGACATGAGAGAATTATTATTGTAATAAAGTTATAAAGAGAAATACAGTGTTACTCTCCCTCAAATAACTTGTCCTAAAATAATCCTCACCCTACATAACAGCGGAGGACACCCCCCCCACTTAATCCTACCTTACAGCGGAAGAGGCCCCTCCCACTTCACCCTACCTAACAGCGGAGGACACCCCCCCCCCACTTAATCCTACCTTACAGCGGAAGAGGCCCCTCCCACTTCACCCTACCTAACAGTAGAGGAGACGCCCCCCACTTCACCCACCCTAACAGTAGAGGAGGCACCACCCACTTCACCCTCCCTAACAGTAGAGGAGACGCCCCCCACTTCACCCTACATAACAGTGGAGGAGGCCCCCCCCCCACTTCACCCTACCTAACAGTAGAGGAGACGCCCCCCACTTCATCCTACCTAACAGTAGAGGAGACGCCCCCCACTTCATCCTACCTAACAGTAGAGGAGGCCCCCCCACTTCATCCTACCTAACAGTAGAGGAGACGCCCCCCACTTCATCCTACCTAACAGTAGAGGAGACGCCCCCCCCACTTCATCCTACCTAACAGTAGAGGAGATGCCCCCCCACTTCATCCTACCTAACAGTGGAGGAGGCCCCCCCCCCCCACTTCACCCTCCCTAACAGAGGAGGAGATGGCCCCCCCCCCCCCCCACACACACACTTCACCCTCCCTAACAGTGCAGGAGACCCCCCCCCCCACTTCAAACTACATGGGTCATGTGTCCGCACTCCACTGGGTGAGGCCCATATATATTTCCCAATTTAGGATAAAGCACTAATACATTTCGGAGACAGAAAGGTGCTGAGGCTATGCTGCCGATTCTGTTTCCTACAACTGGTGACTACTTTCCTGTCCTTCATATCCCGACCCCCTGTGTCCGTAATGTATGGAATAGGTGATGGTGGAGGAATCTCCTTCCGTAATGACTCCTCCCCAGGATACGGGCCGCCGGGGGTAACCTCTCCTCCAGCCTGAAGAGGCGTACATTGTCTGTCTGTGTACTGTCATGGCCCCACAGATATTTAACCCCTTATTCGCCTCTGAGAGAGGAATAGTGGTCACATGACAGAGAACTTGTGGTTATATAGACATAGAGCCTTATCCCACATGGTCCCTGGTGGAGGAGACTTTGGAGCAGTCGTTTTCTTACTACAGAAAGTTTGATAGAAGACGAAGCCGCAACTGTGCGTTCCCTCTGTGGACACATAGAATCCTCTAATAAGGGATCAGAGACCAGATTTCTACCCCAGATGACCCATTTATTACCGAAATGTCTGTGTCTCCTCCACCTGCTGACAATGGATTCCCCTGAGGAAGGAGTGACAGCCGAGTCTCTGTAGGGACCAGCAGCTCCGGGCCTGGGATTTCACTGCGGGTCTGACTGGATTATCTGATGTTTTATCAGAAAGTGGGGGAGGGGCAGAACATTGTTATTGAGGCCTAATAAATAACCTAGAGGTGAGAAGTGTATGATATATATAGATGGATATACAGGAGCTGATGTATTCATTCCCTGTGTGTTCCCTACAGATGGAGTCATTGATAGAAATCCACCCGAGAGGTGTCCCCGTCCTCTGTATTCCCAGGACTGTCCAGAGGGAAATGTCCCAGAGAAGGATCAGGTAGATGGCTCTAAAGTCTTCAAAATATGACCAGAAAGTGATTGACCCCAAAATCAACTTACATTTTCTTCCTATCTCTTTAGGCTGAAGATCTGATGGATATTAAGGTTGAGGTTAAAGATGAAGCAGAAGAGGAGACGGATTTCTGGGCCAATCAGCAGTGTATGAGGGAAGTGAAGGAGGAAATTCCAGGAGGTGTTGTCCCAGGTATGTAATAATTCCAGGAGGTGTTGTCCCAGGTATGTAATAATTCCAGGAGGTGTTGTCCCAGGTATGTAATAATCCCAGGAGGTGTTGTCCCAGGTATGTAATAATTCCAGGAGGTGTTGTCCCAGGTATGTAATAATTCCAGGAGGTGTTGTCCCAGGTATGTAATAATCCCAGGAGGTGTTGTCCCAGGTATGTAATAATTCCAGGAGGTGTTGTCCCAGGTATGTAATAATCCCAGGAGGTGTTGTCCCAGGTATGTAATATTTCCAGGAGGTGTTGTCCCAGGTATGTAATATTTCCAGGAGGTGTTGTCCCAGGTATGTAATATTTCCAAGAGGTGTTGTCCCAGGTATGTAATAATTCCAAGAGGTGTTGTCCCAGGTATGTAATAATTCCAGGAGGTGTTGTCCCAGGTATGTAATAATTCCAGGAGGTGTTACCTCAGGTATGTACAGAGATCCCTCAACTTACAATGGCCTCAACATACAATAGTTTCAACATATAATTGTCTTTTCTGGACCATTGTAACTTGAAACCCGACTCAACATACAATATTACGGACAGTCCAGATCTGTGAGACATGTCAATGGCCGGAAGAACCGACCAATCAGAATGGACATTATCTGGTGAAACCCCTGTATCACTGAATTGTATGCAGTGACTGGTGTCTGGTAGCACCCTCTACAGTACAGGGAGGTATTACATGTTCTGTACTCTTTACCTGTATTACTGAAGTGTATGCACTGACTGGTGTCGGGTAGCGCCCCCTACAGTACAGGGAGGTATTACATGTTCTGTACTCTTTACCTGTATTACTGAAGTGTATGCACTGACTGGTGTCTGGTAGCGGACTCTACAGTACAGGGAGGTATTACATGTTCTGTACTCTTTACCTGTATTACTGAAGGGTATGCTTTGACTGGTGTCTGGTAGCGCCCCCTACAGTACAGGGAGGTATTACATGTTCTTTACTCTTTACCTTTATTACTGAAGTGTATGCACTGACTGGTGTCTGGTAGCGCCCCTACAGTACAGGGAGGTATTACATGTTCTGTACTCTTTACCTGTATTACTGAAGTGTATGCACTGACTGGTGTCTGGTAGCGCCCTTACAGTACAGGGAGGTATTACATGTTCTGTACTCTTTACCTGTATTACTGAAGTGTATGCACTGACTGGTGTCTGGTAGCGCCCCCTACAGTACAGGGAGGTATTACATGTTCTTTACTCTTTACCTTTATTACTGAAGTGTATGCACTGACTGGTGTCTGGTAGTGCCCCTACAGTACAGGGAGGTATTACATGTTCTTTACTCTTTACCTGTATTACTGAAGTGTATGCAGTGACTGGTGTCTGGTAGCGCCCTTACAGTACAGGGAGGTATTACATGTTCTGTACTCTTTACCTGTATTACTGAAGTGTATGCACTGACTGGTGTCTGGTAGCGCCCCCTACAGTACAGGGAGGTATTACATGTTCTTTACTCTTTACCTTTATTACTGAAGTGTATGCACTGACTGGTGTCTGGTAGCGCCCCCTACAGTACAGGGAGGTATTACATGTTCTGTACTCTTTACCTGTATTACTGAAGTGTATGCAGTGACTGGTGTCTGGTAGCGCCCCCTACAGTACAGGGAGGTATTACATGTTCTGTACTCCTTACCTGTATTACTGAAGTGTATGCAGTGACTGATGTCTGGTAGTGCCCCCTACAGTACAGGGAGGTATTACATGTTCTGTACTCCTTACCTGTATTACTGAAGTGTATGCACTGACTGGTGTCTGGTAGCGCCCCCTACAGTACAGGGAGGTATTACATGTTCTGTACTCTTTACCTGTATTACTGAAGTGTATGCAGTGACTGGTGTCTGGTAGCGCCCCCTACAGTACAGGGAGGTATTACATGTTCTCTACTACTCTTTACCTGTATTACTGAAGTGTATGCACTGACTGATGTCTGGTAGTGCCCCCTACAGTACAGGGAGGTATTACATGTTCTGTACTCTTTACCTGTACCAGGGTTAGCTGCTCCTTTTGGATATCAGGTGAGGGCGGCTCCATTTTACTTTTTAAGGACATTGCGTGTTCTGTACAGGATCCTGAAGAAGCTCCTGTCCTCTACATAGACCAGCATTTCCCAACAAGGGTGCCTCCAGCTGTTGCAAAACTTCAATTCCCAGCATGCCCGGAGTTGTAGTTTTGCAACAGCTGGAGGCACCCTTGTTGGGAAACACTGACATAGACAGTGATTACAGCTCCCAGCAGATCTTTCTTACTTTTATATGTAAGGATTTGCTTTATCTATATTAGTTATCTAATTATTTTTCTTTAATCCTCACTTTTTCCTATTTTTGGATGACATTTTGGTGGCTTCAGAACCAATTATTAGGTTTCCATAGAGTTCTGGTCTCAACATACAATGGATTCAACATACAATGGTCGTCCTGGAACCAATTAATATTGTAACTTGAGGGACCACTGTACTTATGGATAATAATCTCTAAAGAAACATCACCTGATCAGATGGGTCCAGATCTCTGGGGCCCCGTGCTGATGAGGGGGGGTAATAATTGGGCACAAGCAGCATGAATGGATGAGCCCTTCCTGTCAGGTGTGAACAGTCCTGTAGTGTAGGAGGTGTAATGGTTGGGGGAGGGGAGACATCTAAATTACATCTAACCCCTGTTCTCAGTTCTGGATACAGAAGTTGGACTAGTGATAAGAATTTGGGGCCAATGTTACCTCCTCCTCTCTGTACAATGACCTCTGCACCGGTCACAGAGCATGCCCAGAAAAGGAGTCACTAGGGTCCCCTCCAGTCTATTGTTTCCTATGATCACGGGGGGGGGGGGGGGGGAGAGGGGGGCACATATTTCTAACTGCTGTTATAAGCAGAAAAATCTCTGGTGAACATTCCCTAGAGTCAGTGCCCGGAGTGACCCCAAAAAGAAGGAAACTATAAAGGGGGATCATCTCCTCTCCTCTGTATTCTCTTCTGGGGTCAGGTGACCATCAAAAACTGCAGCAAAACTTCATGTGTGTTTCCAACCTAATAATATTTTATACATTTCCCATAATCCATTGTTATCCCAACAGAAAATCCCAGTAAGAATTCTGAGGGAAACTTCATGTTATCCCTGAATGATAAAGGAGAAGATGAAGATATGATGGAGCGCTCCTCAGGAGAAGATCTCCTTACCCCTAATGTCCATCCAGATCTATCCTGTAATAATCCACCTGATCATGAGGAACCTTCTCCTGACCAACCACACATTGTTACCACAAGGACAGATCAGGAACATGGGAAAGGTTTATATTGTGAGGAATGTGGGAAAGAGTTTACACAAAGATCAGAACTTGTTACACACAGAAAAAGTCATATAGGAAAGAAGCTGTATGTGTGTTCAGAATGTGGGAAATGCTGTAAAAGTCAATCATATCTTGTTAAACATGAGAGAATTCACACAGGAGAGAAGCCATATTTATGTTCAGTATGTGGGAAATGTTTCAAACTAAAATCAATTCTTTCAAGACATGTGAAAATTCACACAGGAGAGAAGCCATATTCATGTTCAGATTGTGGTAAATCATTTATAAGTAAATCACAACTGTCTAGACATGAGAGAAATCACACAGGAGATAAGCCATATTTATGTTTAGAATGTGGGAAATGTTTTATAAGCAAGTCAGCACTTGTGTTACATGAAAGAATTCATACGGGAGAGAAACCATACTCATGCTCAGAATGTGGTACATGTTTTGCACATAAATCACATCTTGTTATACATCAGGGAATTCACACAGGAGAAAAACCATATTTATGTTCAGAATGTGGGAAATGTTTTATAAATAAAACACAACTTACTGGACATAAGAGAAGTCACACAGGAGAGAAGCCATATTCATGTTTAGAATGTGGAAAATCCTTGAAAAGTAAAAGAAGCCTTATTAAGCATGAGAGAAGTCACACAGGAGAGAAGCCATATTCATGCTCAGAATGTGGTAAATGTTTTGCAACTATGTCACATCTTTCAATACATGAGAGAATTCACACAGGGGAGATGTCATATTCATGCTCAGAATGTGGTAAATGTTTTGCATATAAATCACATCTTCTAAAACATGAGAGAATGCACACAGGAGAGAGAGAAGCCATATTCATGTTCAGAATGTGGGAAATGTTTTTCAGAAAAATCAAGCCTTGTTGTACATGAGAGAATTCACACAGGAGAGAAGCCATATTCATGTTCAGAATGTGGGAAATGTTTTACAAGTAAATCACGACTTTCTATACATGAGAGAATTCACACAGGAAAGAAGCCATATTCTTGTTCAAAATGTGGGAAATGTTATACAAGCAAATCAGATCTTGTTAAACATGAGAGAATTCACACGGGAGAGAAGCCATATTCGTGTTCAGAATGTGGTAAATGTTTTATGTATAAATCACATCTTTCTAGACATGAGAGAAGTCACACTGGAGACTAATGAAATAAATGATAAAAATATCTGAGATCTCAGGTGACAGTAAAATGTGATGTTTTCTAAGTTCTGTTGTGAGAATTAACCCTTGAATAAACTTCATAATGAAACCTAAGCAGAAGCTAAAGCCGACATCATCTCTTGGTCATCAGCACCTGGGGTCATGTGACCTTTGTAGGTAAATAATGGTAATGAGAAGTAATATGTACAGCTGCTTTCGCACAATAAAGTTGTTCTGTTAAAAGATCCGTTATAAACTTCTGTTAGAAAAGTCTTAATAACGGATGTTAAACGTTCGTTATGAAGTCCCATTCAAGTCTATGGGATTTTTTTATTATTCGTTATGACCCGTTATAGTCCGTCATGAATAACAGACGTTAGTTGGGATGGAAGAAAAAATGGCACTTGCACTAATCACAAGAAAAGGATAAATTAACGGACATTATTTTTAACACTGAAGTCTAGTGATGTCCGAATGCAAATTTCCGCAAATGTTCGCTAACGGGTGAACCGCCATAGACTTCAATAGGCAGGCGAATTTTAAAACCCACAGGGACTCTTTCTGGCCACAATAGTGATGGAAAAGTTGTTTCAAGGGGGTTAACACCTGGACTGTGGCGTGTCGGAGGGGGATCCATGGCAAAACTCCCATGGAAAATTACATACAGTGACCCCCCCCCCCCCCCCCCCCCCCGACATACGATCATTTCAGCATACGATCACTCTGAGGCCATTGCATGGTGAAGGCAGTATCAACATAAGATGCTTTTGTATGTCGGGGCCATCGCATAAACGGCTATCCGGCAGCGCAGACTGCTTCAGCTGACACCGGATAGCCGTTTACGGTGCCCCGAGTGGTACGCTGACGATCACTTACCTGTCCTCGGGGCTCCGGCGCATCCTCTTCAGGATCCCCTGCATCGTCGGCGCTCTCCATCGTTGTCATCACGTCGCCGGAGAACGAGGATGCCCGGGAAGCAGAGGCCTTGCCGGAGCGTCGGGGACACCTCGGGGACGTGGCGACAGTGATGGACGGCGACATCCTGGGCAACGGTGACGAGCGGTGACGGTCCCAAGCGGCAGGGACAAGTGAGTACAACTTCCTCTAACAGTGGTCTACAACCTGCGAACCTCCAGATGGACCACACGGGGCACCATTAAAGGCTATCTGCAGTTAAGGCCAGGTAGTCTGCTACCTGTCGGTTATGTCGTTCTCTGAGGGTGGACCCCGAAGGGCTGTGGCGATGCATAGGACTTAAAAAGCTCTGCATGTCCTCCGTCAACAACACGTCTGTAAAGCGCCCTGTCCTTGTGGTCGTGGGAGGAGGAAGATGACTTTCACCTCTTCCCCTGTTAGATTCCCGTTGTGCTGTGACATGACCCTTATACGCTGTGTACAGCATACTATTCAATTTATTTTTGACCTGTGGCATCCTTTCCGACTTACGGTAATGCGGTAACATGTCAGGCACTTTATGTTTATACCGGGGGGTCTAGTAGCATGGACACCCAGTACAGGTCGTTCTCCTTCAGCCTTTTTATACGAGGGTCCCTCAACAGGCACAACAGCATGAAAGACCCCATTTGCACAAGGACGGATGCCGAGCTACTCATGTCCCGTTCCTTAGTGATCTCACGGAAGGTATTTTCTTCCCCCCAGCCATGGGTACCAGTTAGGTGACAATGAGCACCCTGGGATGCCTGTTGTGGTTGGTCTCCTCAAAGCCACATTCCTCCTCTGACTCCTTTTCCTCACAATCCTCTTCCAGCGTTGCCGCAGGTCCAGCAAGCGATGCTGATAAGGCTGTTTCTGGTGGTGATGGTGACCACATCTCTTCCTCTTCACACTCATCTATGGCCTGATCCAGCACTCTTCGCAGGGCACGCTTCAGGAAGAAGACAAATGGTATGATGTCGCTGATGATGTCTTCGATGCGACTGACTAGGTTTGTCACCTCCTCAAAAGGATGCATGAGCCTACAGGCATTGCGCATGAGCCTACAGGCATTGAGCATGTGCATCCAGTAACGTGGCAAAAAAATTCCCATCTCCGCAGATGATGTCCTAGCACCCCGGTCATACAAATATTCATTAACGGCTTTTTCTTGTTGGAGCAGGCGGTCGAACATTAGGAGTGTTGAATTCCAATGTGTCGGGCTGTTGCAAATCAGGCGTCTCACTGGCATTTTGTTTCGCCGCTGGATATCTTAAAAGTGCGCCACGGCCGTGTAGGAACGCCTGAAATGGCCACACACCTTCCTGGCCTGCTTCAGGACATCCTGTAAGCCTGGGTACTTGAGCACAAAGCATTGTACAATCAGATTACACACATGTGCCATGTCCCAAATTCAATGCCGCCAACAAATTTGTTCCGTTGTCACAAACCATCTTGCCGATCTCCAGTTGGTGCAGAGTCAGCCACTGGTCCACCTGTGCGTTCAGGGCCGACAGGAGTGCTGGTGCGGTGTGACTCTCTGCTTTCAGGCAAGTCAACCCCAAGACGGCGTGACACTGCCGTATCCGGGATGTGGAATACCACCTGGGGGGGGGGGTGCCGGTGATGTGGAGCAAGACGCAGCAGTGGAAGAGGACTCGGCCGAGGAGGTTATGGAAGAGGATGGAGTAGGAGGAGTAGAGGAGGTGGCAGCAGGCCTGCCTGCAAGTCGTGGCGGTGTCACCAACTCATTCCATGCTTGGCAGCCGTCAGCAGGTTTACCCAATGCGCAGTGTAGGTGATATACCTGCCCTGACCATGCTTTGCAGACCAGGTATCATTGGTCAGATGGACCCTTGCCCCAACACTGTGTGCCAGACATGCCATTACTTCCTTTTGCACAATCGAGTACAGGTTGGGGATTGCCTTTTGTGCAAAGAAATTTCGTCCTGGTACCTTCCACTGCGGTGTCCCAATAGCTACAAATTTTTTGAATGCATCAGACTCCACCAGCTTGTATGGTAAAAGCTGGCGGGCTAAGAGTTCAGACAAGCCAGCTGTCAGACGCCGGGCAAGGGGGTGACTTTGTGACATTGTCTTCTTGCGCTCAAACATCTCCTTGACAGACACCTGACTGTGGGCAGATGAGCAGGAACTGCTCAAGGCGAGAGATGGAGAGGCGGATGGTTGAGAGGGGGCAAGGAGGGCAGCAGTGGTTGACGTGGCTGACGCTGCTGGACCAGGAGGAGGATGGCGGCTTTGACTTTGTGTGCTGCTTGTACTTGTGTGTTGATCCCATAGGCGTTTGTGATGTGACATCATGTGCCTTCGCAAAGCAGTTGTGCCTGGGTGGGTGTTGGACTTCCCGCAACTCAGTTTCTTTTGGCACAGGTTGCAAATGGCCTCGCTGTTGTCAGAGGCAGACACACAAAAAAAATGCCACACTGCTGAGCTCTGCAATGACGGCATTCTGGTGGTGGCAACAGCATGTGTTGATTGGCGTCCCGTCTGCCTGACCACGGGTGCCGATGCATGCTGTCTGACTGGGCCACTAGCTCCTTGCGACGACCTCCCCCTGCTTCCAACTCGTCTCCTCCTCCTCTCTGTCTCCCCATCTGACCTTTCTCCCTCTTCTTCTCTTCTAGCGGGCACCCAGGTGGCATCCACGGACACATCGTCATCATCAACACCTTCACCGCTATCTGATACCTCAAGAAAGGAAGCAGCAGTGGGTACAACATCATCATCATCACACTGCACGTCCATGTGTGTAATGCTGCCTGACTGAGACATATCCCTGTTATCTACATCTTCTGGCAATAATGGTTGCGCATCACTCATGTCTTCAAACTGATGTGTAAATATCTCCTTGGATGGATCAAGTAAAGCTGCTGCGGTGCTAGTGTTGGTGGTGGCGGCAGGCGGGCGAGTGGTAACTTGAGAGGTGCCCAAAGCTAGGCTAGAGGAGGATGGTGCGTCAAGGTTCCGAGCGGAAGCTGTAGAAGATTGGGTGTCCTGTGTTAGCCAGTGAACTCTGTCCTCAGAACTTTGCGAGTTCAGGGTACGTGGCCTCTGAACACTGGCCATTATTCTAGGGCCAAAGGGAATCACAGCACCTCGACCACGACGGCCCCTGCGGGGTGGCCTGCCTCTGCCTGGTCAGTTTTTTTTTCAATTAGTGGTACTATGCGTGCAAGCTACTGTGACAAGAGATATGAGTGGCACTGTGCACTGGCAGAAGTTGGCAGAGTAGACGCTGTAGGCCTGACACATACGCTTGCAGACAACTAACTGCTAGTCAATCTATTACAGTCAAAATTGTATATTTTTTGTAAATGTACACTACAGTTACACCAGATATGAATTGCACTAGTGTGACACTGAGCCCTGGCAGGCCCAAAAACTCCCATGTTTTGTAAACTGACTGATTTTATTTCACAGTCAAAAAAGGTAATTTTTTTTCAAATGTACACTACTGTTACACCATATATGAGTAGCACTGGTGTAACACTGTGCCCTTGCAGGCCCTGAAACGCACTTGTGTGATGGAAACTGACTGTTATTATTTCACAGTCAAAAAAGTGTTTTTGAAAAAAAAAAAATTCAGACTGATGTTTGAGCCCTAAAAAGGGCTTTTTGGGTGCTGTCCTTACAACAGAGATCAAATGAGTCCTTCAGGACTTTTGTGGACACTAAATACTGTAGTTACTTGAAAGAAAAAAAGTTCCACCGGAGTACCCCTTTTAACCAGTAGTTTCTAACCAGGGTGCCTCCAGCTGTTGCAAAACACACGTGCGAAAGAAACTGACTGCTATATTGCAAGCTATTGTGACAGCAGATATGAGTGGTGCCACTGGACAAGTGGGAACAATATACGCTGTGAGCGAGCCTGCCACAGGCTGCCAGGCAGGCAAATGCAATTAGAGTACACAGGGGGGAAAACAAAAAAATGCAGACTGATGTTTGAGCCCAAAAAGGGCTTTTTTTTGGGTGTTGTCCTTCAGGAGTGTAGTGGACCCTGAATAAACCACCTAACTCTCGCTTTCCCTATTAAATTAAACGTCACATCCTAACAATCCGTTGTGATTATCTTTCCCTTTGGAACAACCATGGTTATATACAGACATAGATTTATCAGTTATCAGAGATACATCTATACGGGATCATCATATGCAATCTTCTCTTTCCTCACTTATTTCCTGCATAGGTTTTGAAGAAATGGGCGACAATTACAGAATCTGAACTAGATACAATTTTACAAAAGGTTCTTAATTGTAAACTTTACTGTATCTATGGTTAGGGATCAGTACAATTAGACAAGGAGATACTGATATTGATCTACCCCAGGCAGTTAGATGAAGTCTACTCATATCCTCTGAAACAGGTAAGATGTTTATGGAGCGTGTGGTCAGGTACCTTTATTGTTTTTACCTAGGTCATATGTCAGATGTAAATGATGACGTCTGTATAAACCTTCTTTCTGCATTGTTGAATCCTGAGGCGACCCAATGTACTGACATTACTACTCACATAGCTCCCCGTTGCTTAGTGTATGGGGTCATATATGTTACCATGGGGTACAAGACTGCTGGCACATACATTTTCTTACCAACTCTTTCCGGATGCCATCTTTGCCCTGTACCACCTCTTTCTTCTTCCATTGGTCTCTCTCAGCATGCATAGCTGGTTCCTGCAGCAGAAAATTCCACATTGCCCATCCACCTGTACACTTTGTACCATCATTGTGTTAAAAATGGCTGCTGGGGAGTGGAGGTGAGAACTAATTGTATGAACTAAAATGGCTGCTGGGGAGTGGAGATGAGAACTAATTGTATGAACTAAAATGGCTGCTGGGGGAGGAACTTCACTTTTGGGAGGCTGCCCCCCCATAGGAGTAAACACGTGGCAGAGACTAGCAGCCTCATGAAATAAAGAGAGGTAAAATCTGGGTTATGATTTTAAGGTGTCACTCCATAAGGGATTCTTAGCTCCATAATAATAGTATTATACAGACCAATTTTCACAGTCCCCTCCCCCCTGTTTAATACAAGGACTCTCTTAATTGAAAATATGATAATTCTCACCATCCTGTCACCAGTTTATAAACAAATGTATGTCTGTACATCAGTGTTAACTTCAATACCTAAATATTTGCATCATACTTTCAGCCAACACCTTATGCCTATCTATGCGCCTCACATTCTTTTGTCTATCTATATCCATTCAGATGGTTACAATATAACTAAGTCAAATCACAATTGTTCTCAGGAATCACGCTGTTATATATAACTGTATATTACACTGCTATATATATATATATATATATATATATATATATATATATATATAAATAAACCTTCTTATCCCATCAACCATCAATATATTTCAAACTTGCAACTGCCTTAATATCTAGAATTTATCAATTCCATTTTGAACTCACCACATGCTTTCCATCATAACTTCATTTTCCTTCACTTACAATTCTGTGTAATTAATTCCCTTCCCCCACTTCCTCTCCATATTCAATCCTATAAGTGAGATCAGGTTTCTCCTGCACATTCCAAAAAAAACCCTCCTGCAGCTATATAGCCCCCTCTGTCTCCTAAAAACCAGAAACCAACAAGCTTAGGGTGCCCCCAGCTGTTGCAAACTAAAACCCTTTCAAAAAACCCTTAATTTTAGGAGATATCTTTAAAACACTAATACATTACATTTGGAATTAGAAGGAAACTTATTTCCCCTGAATTAGCTAATTTCCATGGACACATTAAGACAAAACAAGACAAGACACATTTCAATCAATTCAATCAGTTATAATGGGACAAGTCTGAGAAGTCTGCTATTGCCGGGAAAATCCCTTGTACCCCCAGTCCTAGACAAGCTCCAATTATGACATTATACCAGGCGACCAGCACCATATCCGTCCTGGATCACTTATCTATTTATGACTCTTCTGTCCAAACCATTCTGATGATGCCTTAACATCCCAATGATTAATTACGACAACATACTCCGCAACTCAACTCCCCAATGAACAGTCCCAATTCCACTTATTCACTCACACACACTTCTTACATACTCGGGTAGTAAGATCGATACATTATGATATCTTATACATGGGTAATTGGCTGGACGAGAATTTATCTGTCTCTCTCTGTTAGGTCACATGCAAGTCAGCTAGATCAGCATGACAAAACAAAGGGGAGACATGGGTGCTTTTGGCTAAGTACAAGAAGTATGTCCTACCGTACGCCTGGAGTTGATCAAATCCCATCTGCGTCCGTCTTTGTTCCATCGTCTGGTCTGACTGCAACCTGCACATGTGGCCTATAATCCAGGCCCCACGTTGGACGCCATCTGTTGTAGATTAACTCATCGTTCTTGTACATAATGTATATACCGAAGCATAGAGAAATAACTCAGACAAGAGCCATTGTGCTTTAGCGTTCTGTGTGCCGTCCACTGGTCTTTATTTCAAATCGTTAAAGCTTATATCACCTTTGTCATTAACATAAGTTTCCACCCCCTGCTAGGGGATGTTCTAGCATTTAGGCAGTGTGCAAATATCATGAGGAATGTGCCTCATCTTCATGACATTCCACTTCCCGTAACTTTCCCGGGTTCCCTTTATTCAAAGTCTTCACACGATGGGAGGGGTCCAGAGCAGATACCGGAAGGAGCAGAGGGGGAAAACAGATGGGGAAGGGGGGTGGGGGGCTCCTAAATGAATCATTTTTTACATAGATAAATCTATTACAATATTCTCTTAGTCATCTCATTCCTGTCCTTGTCCATCCTTGGGGGATCATTCAGGGGAAGAGGAGGAGCCTGAATCACAGAACCAGGGACACAATGTAACAAACCCCCTCCTCATGTAATCTCCTTACTACTGGGGTGACACACTGTAACAAACCTCCTCCTCATGTAATCTCCTTACTACTGGGGTGATACACTGTAACAAACCTCCTCATGTAATCTCCTTACTACTGGGGTGACACACTGTAACAAACCACCTCCTCATGTAATCTCCTTACTACTGGGGTGACACACTGTAACAAACCCCCTCCTCATGTAATCTCCTTACTACTGGGGTGACACACTGTAACAAACCTCCTCCTCATGTAATCTCCTTACTACTGGGGTGACACACTGTAACAAACCTCCTCCTCATGTAATCTTCTTACTACTGGGGTGGCACACTGTAACAAACCTCCTCCTCGTGCAATCTCCTTACTACTGGGGTGACACACTGTAACAAACCCCCTCCTTATGTAATCACCTTACTACTGGGGTGACACACTGTAACAAACCTCCTCCTTATGTAATCTTACTACTGGGGTGACAAACTGTAACAAACCTCCTCCTCATGTAATCTCCTTACTACTGGGGTGACACACTGTAACAAACCTCCTCCTCATGTAATCTCCTTACTACTGAGGTAATACACTGTAACAAACCTCCTCATGTAATCACCTTACTACTGGGGTAACACACTGTAACAAACCTCATCCCTCTGTAATCTCCTCTACTGGGGTGACACACTGTAATAAACCTCCTCCTCATGTAATCTCCTTACTACTGGGGTGACACACTGTAACAAACCTCCTCCTCATGTCATCTCCTTACTACTGGGGTGACACACTGTAACAAACCTCCTCCTCATGTAATCTCCTTACTACTGGGGTGACACACTGTAACAAACCTCCTCCTCATGTAATCTCCTTACTACTGGGGTGACACACTGTAACACACCTCCTCCTCGTGTATTCTCCTTACTACTGGGGTGACACACTGTAACAAACCTCCTCCTCATGTCATCTCCTTACTACTGGGGTGACACACTGTAACAAACCTCCTCCTCATGTAATCTCCTTACTACTGGGGTGACAAACTGTAACAAACCTCCTCCTCATGTAATCTCCTTACTACTGGGGTGACACACTGTAACAAACCTCCTCCTCATGTAATCTCCTTACTACTGGGGTGACACACTGTAACAAACCTCCTCCTCATGTAATCTCCTTACTACTGGGGTGACACACTGTAACAAACCTCCTCCTCATGTAATCTCCTTACTACTGGGGTGACACACTGTAACAAACCTCTTCCTCATGTAATCTCCTTACTACTGGGGTGACACACTGTAACAAACCTCCTCCTTATATAATCTTACTACTGGGGTGACACACTGTAACAACCCCCCTCCTAATGTAATCTCCTTACTACTGGGGTGACACACTGTAACAAACCTCCTCCTCATGTAATCTCCTTACTACTGGGGTGACACACTGTAACAAACCTCCTCCTCATGTAATCTCCTTACTACTGGGGTGACAAACTGTAACAAACCTCCTCCTCCTCATGTAATCTCCTTACTACTGGGGTGACACACTGTAACAAACCTCCTCCTCATGTAATCCCCTTACTACTGGGGTGACACACTGTAACAAACCTCCTCCTTATGTAATCTTACTACTGGGGTGACAAACTGTAACAAACCTCCTCCTCATGTAATCTCCTTACTACTGGGGTGACACACTGTAACAAACCTCCTCCTCATGTAATCTCCTTACTACTGGGGTGACACACTGTAACAAACCTCCTCCTCATGTAATCTCCTTACTACTGGGGTGACACACTGTAACAACCCCCCTCCTCATGTAATCTCCTTACTACTGGGGTGACACACTGTAACAAACCTCCTCCTCATGTAATCTCCTTACTACTGGGGTGACACACTGTAACAATCCTCCTCCTCATGTAATCTCCTTACTACTGGGGTGACACAATGTAACAAACCTCCTCCTCATGTAATCTCCTTACTACTGGGGTGACACACTGTAACAAACCTACTCCTCATGTAATCTCTTTACTATTAGATGAGGGAGGTGTAGGACCTGTGAAGATGTCACAATCATGTGACAAGAGCGTGCGGGCTCGATAGGACAGAAGAGATTGTGGATAAAGGACCTGTGAGACTGGTCATGTGACGAGTGGGTGGAGTTCGGCATATTAGGTAAAATTGTGGATGAAGGACCTGTGAGGATGATCATGTGACAGTAATGGGCGGGGCTGATAGGTAGTAGAGGACATGTGACCAGAAGGGGAGGAGCTCAGTGAAGAGGAGACGTGGTGTGAGGTGAGTTTCTATGCAGAGGGTTTGTTACATTGTGTTGTTCCTCTCTTGTTCCTCCTGTCACAATGTTATAGTTCACACTGGTTCTTCCTGTAATAAATAAAGAGATATAATAACTATGTGCCACCCAGCTTTATATACTGCCCGCCACCCAGCTTTATATACCCGCCCCGCCACCCAGCTTTATATACCGCCCCGCCACCCAGCTTTATATACCGCCCGCCACCCAGCTTTATATACCGCCCGCCACCCGGCTTTATATACCGCCCTCCACCCGGCTTTATATACCGCCCGCCACCCGGCTTTATATACCGCCCGCCACCCGGCTTTATATACCGCCCGCCACCCGGCTTTATATACCGCCCGCCACCCGGCTTTATATACCGCCCGCCACCCGGCTTTATGTACCGCCCGCCACCCGGCTTTATATACCGCCCGCCACCCAGCTTTATATACGGCCCGCCACCCGGCTTTATATATACTGCCCGTCACCCGGCTTTATATACTGCCCGCCACCCGGCTTTATATACCGCCCGCCACCCGGCTTTATATATACTGCCCGTCACCCGGCTTTATATACTGCCCGCCACCCGGCTTTATATACTGCCCGCCACCCGGCTTTATATACTGCCCGCCACCCAGCTTTATATACCGCCTGCCACCCAGCTTTATATACCGCCCGCCACCCAGCTTTATATACTGCCCGCCACCCGGCTTTATATACTGCCCGCCACCCAGCTTTATATACCGCCCGCCACCCAGCTTTATATACCGCCCGCCACCCAGCTTTATATACTGCCCGCCACCCAGCTTTATATACTGCCCGCCACCCAGCTTTATATACCGCCCGCCACCCAGCTT
>NW_026608493.1:44688-66585 GCF_029499605.1 Hyla sarda
ATCTACATTTCCGCCATTGTTGTCCCCCCCCCATCTACATTTCCGCCATTGTTGTCCCCCCATCTACATTTCCGCCATTGTTGTCCCCCCCATCTACATTTCCGCCATTGTTGGCCCCTCATCTCCATTTCCGCCATTGTTGTCCCCCATCTACATTTCCACCATTGTTGTCCCCCCCATCTACATTTCCGCCATTGTTGTCCCCCATCTTTGGCGCCACTCTATGTTATCGATGTCTTTTTGTAGGTGAGGTCTCCAGAACTGACCCCATTAGGACATCGCTGTCTATTATTCAGTGGAGGAGTTGGAGGACACAAGGATCTGTACCAGGACATAGTCATGATGGAGGATCACCGGCCCCTCACATTACATGGTAAGAAGAGACATATATATAGATATCACTCTCACTACCTAGTAACATAGAAATCTATCCAGCACTGATGTATTCATTCCCTGTGTGTTCCCTACAGATGAAGTCATTGATAGAAATCCACCCGAGAGGTGTCCCCGCCCTCTGTATTCCCAGGACTGTCCAGAGGGAAATGTCCCAGAGAAGCATCAGGTAGATGAGGCTGATCCTATATCTCTATAGGGAGGTCCTTATAGTCTCCCCATAATATGACCAGAAAGGGAGCGAACTAAAATAATTTTTATAATTTTTTTTCTTGTTTGTTCAGGTTGAAGATCAGATTAATATTAAGGTTGAGGTTAAAGATGAACCAGAAGAGGAGACGGATTGTTGGTCCGATCACCCGTGTATGAGGGAAGTGAAGGAGGAAATTCCAGGAAGTGTTACCCCAGGTATGTAATAATTCCAGGAGGTGTTGTCCCAGGTATGTAATAATTCCAGGAGGTGTTACCCCAGGTATGTAATAATTCCAGGAGGTGTTGTCCCAGGTATGTAATAATTCCAGGAGGTGTTACCCCCAGGTATGTAATAATTCCAGGAGGTGTTGTCCCAGGTATGTAATAATTCCAGGAGGTGTTGTCCCAGGTATGTAATAATTCCAGGAGGTGTTGTCCCAGGTATGTAATAATTCCAGGAGGTGTTGTCCCAGGTAAGTAATAATTCCAGGAGGTGTTGTCCCAGGTATGTAATAATTCCAGGAGGTGTTGTCCCAGGTATGTAATAATTCCAGGAGGTGTTGTCCCAGGTATGTAATAATTCCAGGAGGTGTTGTCCCAGGTATGTAATAATTCCAGGAGGTGTTGTCCCAGGTATGTAATAATTCCAGGAGGTGTTGTCCCAGGCAAGTAATAATTCCAGGAGGTGTTACCCCAGGTGTGTAATATGGATTTGTTACAGGCAACAATAGGACCCTTTGCCTCCCCCTCCCTGTATATAGAGTAAACAATAGGAGCTCAGCCTCCCTCTCCCTGTATATAGAGTAGACAATAGGAGCTCAGCCTCCCTCTCCCTGTAGAATGTCCTCTGCACAGAGCATACTAGGTGACACATTGACTTTATAGCGTACCTGTCAGATCACCCAAAAAATCAAACTGTTCTATGTTGCTCAGTATCTCATCCTGATCATGTACATTTTATGTGTCTACGACCGACATTTCTCTCAGAATAAGCTTTATTTCTGAAATACCTTAATTTTGTCCACCATAAGCAGGGGGGGGCGGGTCCCGGTCCCTCACTGTAATAACCACTCCCTCTCCTCCCTAGGGCTGGGCGGCGGTTTGACCAAATGTGTGTATCGCTGTATTTTTGTAACTTTTGGCGGTTCCTCGGTTTATAACGGTATTTCCTCCCCCCCCCTCCCCCCATTAATCATCAGCCCCGCGCTGCCCCCCATCGGGGTAAATACTCACATGTCACCGACAAGCGCTGCCCTCCTCCTCATCCTCCTATTTGTTGCGGCTGCCGGCGCTGATACTCTATACTGTGCGGTATCCCTATGCCCGGGGTTGTAAAAGGTAAACAAAATAAACTAGCGCACGTTCCGACGGCCTTAGGCTGATGGCTGCCCGACATTCCCGTCCTCAGCCTATCACCGGGCGCAGCCATGTTCCGCCTCTGCTGGTGATACGCTGAGCCCACTGTCATGTAAGATGCCGGCTCCTTACATGACAGTGGGCTCAGCCTATCACCGGCCGAGGCGGAACATGGCTGACGTCTCTCCGATGTTCCCGTCCCTAGGAAGCAGATGAGGTAGGTACCGGACCAACGGGAGGTAAGATGGGGATACCGCACAGTATAGAGCAGTGGTCTTCAACCTACGGACCTCCAGATGTTGCAAAACTACAACTCCCAGCCTGCCTGGACAGCCAACGGCTGTCCAGGCAGGCTGGGAGTTGTAGTTTTGCAACATCTGGAGGTCCGCAGTTTGAAGACCACTGGTATAGAGTGTTAGCGCCGGCGGCCACAACAAACAATAGGACGAGGAGGGCAGTGCTTGCGGGTGACATGTGAGTATTTACCCCGATGGGGGGCAGCGCTGGGCTGATTCATACATTCCTGAGGGGGAGGGGCCAAACCAGTATTGCGGTAAGGGTTAAAATTCATATCGTGCAGCGCAAAAATGTCGGTATTCGGTATGAACCAGTATATACACCGCCCAGCCCTACTCCTCCCCCCTCCCTCACTCTCCTCAGTCCAGTGCTTCCCAACCAGAGTGCCTCCAGCTGTTGCAAAACTACAGCTCCCAGCATGTCCACACATCGTTTGGCTGACAGTGCAGGCATGCTGGGAGTTTTAGTTTTTCAACAGCTGGAGGCATAAGATTGTAGTCCCCCTTTATTACACACACTTCATATATTCATACACATTAGATAGACACACTGATATACACCCATACTGTATATACATGCAGGGACACTTACTTTTTATAGGGGTACCCCGGCCCCAAGACATCTTATCCCCTATCCAAAGGATAGGGGATAAGATGTCTGATCATGGGGGTCCCATGGTGCACCCACCTGTAAGTACTGCCGGAAGCGCTGGAGGCTCTAAGGCTTAGGCCTCCCGACCACGGGGATGGAGTATCGTGATGTCACGACTCCGCCCCCGTGTGACATCACGACTCCGCCCCGCCCCCTCAATGCAAGTCTATGGGAGGGGGCTTGACGGCCGTCACGCCCCCTCCCATAGACTTGCATTGAGGTGGCGGGGCGGAGTCGTGACATCACGATACCATAAGGGATAAGATGTCTTGGGGCCGGAGTACCCCTTTAGAAAGTAAGTGTTCCTGCATGTATATACTGTATGTGTGTATATCAGTGTGACAGGGGTCAGAGGGGAAGACAGGGGAAAAGAGGGGTGGACAGGAGTAACGGGTGACAAAGGGACAGAATGGTGAATAGGGGGTGGACATGGGCGACGGGGTAGACTGGGGGCTGGACAGGGGGATGAATATGGGTGACGGGTGGGGGAGGGATGGACAGGAATGAGAAGGGGTAACAGAGGGGTGGAAAGGGTACAATTCCTTAAACAGGGGAATCCGGCACAGCTTCTTCCTCCATCCGGTGTAGCAGGACACCATTTTCGGCCTCACTCACTGGGCCACAGGGGGGAGGGGGACACTATGGTTGCAGTGCGCACACATGCGTAAAGTGCATGCAGACTTCCCTTCCCCCCCCCCTTGCAGCGCCATCACAGGCGCGCAGGTTGGGGCAGGAAATAAGAAAAAAAAAAAAAAGTGACAGCAAAATCCCCCGGCACCCCGATTGGGAATCAGTGACATATAGAATCCTGTAATAAGGGATCAGAGACCAGATTTCTACCCCAGATGACCCATTTATTACCGAAATGTCTGTGTCTCCTCCACCTGCTGACAATGGATTCCCCTGAGGAAGGAGTGACAGCCGAGTCTCTGTAGGGACCAGCAGCTCCGGGCCTGGGATTTCACTGCGGGTCTGACTGGATTATCTGATGTTTTATCAGAAAGTGGGGGAGGGGCAGAACATTGTTATTGAGGCCTGATAAATAACCTAGAGGTGAGAAGTGTATGATATATATAGATGGATATACAGGAGCTGATGTATTCATTCCCTGTGTGTTCCCTACAGTTGGAATCATTGATAGAAATCCACCCGAGAGGTGTCACCGCCCTCTGTATTCCCAGGACTGTCCAGAGGGAAATGTCCCAGAGAAGGATCAGGTAGATGGCGCTAAAGTCTCCAAAATATGACCAGAAAGTGATTGACCCCAAGAAAACTTACATTTCCTTCCTATCTCTTTAGGCTGAAGATCTGATGGATATTAAGGTTGAGGTTAAAGATGAACCAGAAGAGGAGACGGATTTCTGGGCCGATCACCCGTGTACGAGGGAAGTGAAGGAGGAAATTCCAGGAGGTGTTGTCCCAGGTATGTAATAATTCCAGGAGGTGTTGTCCCAGGTATGTAATATTTCCAGGAGGTGTTATCCATTATTACATACCTGGGGTAAGAACCTCTGAAGAAACATCACCTGATCAGATGGATCCAGATCTCTGGGGCCCCGTGCTGACCCCAAAAAGAAGGAAACTATAAAGGGGGGATCATCTCCTCTCCTCTGTATTCTCTTCTGGGGTCAGGTGACCATCAAAAACTGCAGCAAAACTTCATGTGTGTTTCCAACCTAATAATATTTTATACATTTCCCATAATCCATTTTTATCCCAACAGAAAATCCCAGTAAGAATTCTGAGGGAAACTTCATGTTATCCCTGAATGATAAAGGAGAAGATGAAGATATGATGGAGCGCTCCTCAGGAGAAGACCTCCTTACCCCTAATGTCCATCCAGATCTATCCTGTAATAATCCACCTGATCATGAGGAACCTTCTCCTGACCAACCGCACATTGTTACCACAAGGACAGATCAGGAACATGGGAAAGGTTTATATTGTGAGGAATGTGGGAAAGAGTTTACAAGAAGATCAGAACTTGTTATACACAGAAAAAGTCACATAGGAAAGAAGCTGTATGTGTGTTCAGAATGTGGGAAACACTGTAAAAGTCCATCACATCTTGTTAAACATGAGAGAATTCACACAGGAGAGAAGCCATATTTATGTTCAGAATGTGGGAAATGTTTCAAACTAAAATCAATTCTTTCAAGACATGTGAAAATTCACACAGGAGAGAAGCCATATTCATGTTCAGAATGTGGTAAATCATTTATAAGTAAATCACAACTGTCTAGACATGAGAGAAATCACACAGGAAATAAGCCATATTTTTGTTCAGAATGTGGGAAATGTTTTAAACAAAAATCTAATCTTTCAAAACATGTGAGAATTCACACAGGAGAAAAGCCACATTCATGTTCAGACTGTGGTAAATGTTTTACAAATAAGGAAAATCTTTCAATTCATAAAAGAATTCACACAGGAGAGAAGCCATATTCATGTTCAGAATGTGCGAACTCTTTTATAAGTAAATTACAACTTTCTAGACATAAGAAAAGTCATACAGGAGAGAAGCCATATTCATGTTCAGATTGTGGTAAATCATTTATAAGTAAATCACAACTTTCTAGACATGAGAGAAATCACACAGGAGATAAGCCATATTCATGTTCAGTATGTGGGAAATGTTTTATAAGCAATTCAGAGCTTGTGTTACATGAAAGAATTCATACGGGAGAGAAACCATACTCATGCTCAGAATGTGGTACATGTTTTGCACATAAATCACATCTTGTTATACATCAGAGAATTCACACAGGAGAGAAGCCATATTTATGTTCAGAATGTGGGAAATGTTTTATAAATAAAACACAACTTACTGGACATGAGAGAAGTCACAGAGGGGAGAAGCCATATTCATGTTCAGATTGTGGAAAATCTTTTACAAGTAAAAGAACCCTTATTAAGCATGAGAGAAGTCACACAGGAGAGAAGCCATATTCATGTTCAGAATGTGGTAAATGTTTTACAAATATGTCACATCTTTCAGTACATGAGAGAATTCACACAGGAGAGATGTCATATTCATGCTCAGAATGTGGTAAATGTTTTGCATATAAATCACATCTTCTAAAACATGAGAGAATTCACACAGGAGAGAAGCCATATTCATGTTCAGAATGTGGGAAATGTTTTTCAGAAAAATCAACCCTTGTTGTACATGAGAGAATTCACACAGGAGAGAAGCCATATTCATGTTCAGAATGTGGGAAATGTTTTACAAGTAAATCACGACTTTCTATACATGAGAGAATTCACACAGGAAATAAGCCATATTCATGTTCAAAATGTGGGAAATGTTATACAAGTAAATCAGATCTTGTTAAACATGAGAGAATTCACACAGGAGAGAAGCCATATTCGTGTTCAGAATGTGGGAAATGTTTTATAAGTAAAGCAAAACTTTCTAGACATGAGAGAAGTCACACTGGAGACTGATAGATGAAATAATAAATGATAAAAATATAATAATATGGAGAATGGAAATCTGAGATCTCAGGTAACAGTAAAATGTGATGTTTCTAAGTTCTGTTGTGAGAATTAACCCTCGAATAAACTTCATAATGAAACCTAAGCAGAAGCTAAAGCCAACATCCTCTCTTGGTCATCAGCACCTGGGGTCATGTGACCTTTGTAGGTAAATAACGGTAATGAGAAGTAATATGTAATGCTATTGTGTATCATTTAGTAGTGACTTGTAGCTCTACACTACAGTATGATTGGATGATTTCTATGGATGATAATGATTGGTGATTACTATGTATTACCTCGGCCTCATTTCCATTAGAAATATTACTGATTGTATCTCATGTGTCACTTCTGTCCTATCAGGATCAGGACACTTCTGTGTTGTCACCAATAACCCTTAGGCCGGGGTCACACACAGGATTTTGGTCATATTGTGTTAGAATTCTTCTTATAATGGGATTAGTCATGTGATGCGGTGTTATTAGTGTGTATGGGGTGTGATGTCTTCTCTGATTTACAGAACTGTACAGCGACTGACGTGGTCTGATACAATTCTGTAAATGGAGGAGCAGACTGATCAGTATTGGGGCCGTCATACTGCAGTGTGAATGAAGCCTTATACATATGAAATTGTTAGCATAGCCATAAAAGATGTCGGTGTGTGATACGTCACATATCTTCATAGATGGGGTCTGATCCTTTATTTCACTAATAATAAAAAAAATAAAAAAAATGTTGGGGTGCATTGGGTGTGAAAGAGGTGTGGCTACAGGGACGCATCACTTCTCCGCACCTCCCCCATGCGCTGTGATTGGGGATTGTGATGGATGAGCAGTCTGACAGGTGAGTACTCACACTTACCTCTTGTGAACCCCAATCCCTATTCATGGCGCAGGCACAGGATGTCAACACGTCGCTGGCAAACAACCCCTGCGTGTTAACCGAAGAAGCAGCGGATGTGACGTCACATGGGATCGGGGGGGGGGATAGCGGACCCTCTACCACACCTCTTTGACACTCTGGATCCCCATAAAAGGGAGTTCTTTTTTTTTTATTTTAATTTTTTTTTATTTTTTTTAGCTAAAGAACAGATTCTATAAAGATATGTAAAGTTTCCATACACCATCATATATTTGGCTATCCTGGTCGTTTAATGTGCATAAAACGTGACAAAATAGCTTTGTGTTGCATTTTCATTTTATATACTTCAATAAAAAGGCCCATCACAATCTTCAGCACCAGGCCCGTGATGCTCTTAACCCCTTAAGGACGCAGGACGTAAATGTACGTCCTGGTGAGGTAGTACTTAACGCACCAGGACGTACATTTACGTCCTGTGCATAACCGCGGGCATCGGAGCGATGCCCGTGTCATGCGCGGCTGATCCCGGCTGCTGATCGCAGCCAGGGACCCGCCGGCAATGGCCGACGCCCGCGATCTCGCGGGCGTCTGCCATTAACCCCTCAGGTGCCGGGATCAATACAGATCCCGGCATCTGCGGCAGTGCGCGATTTGAATGAATGATCGGATCTTCCGCGGCGCTGCTGCGGGGATCCGATCATTCATAACGCCGCACAGAGGTCCCCTCTCCTTCCTCCGTCCGGCTCCCGGCGTCTCCTGCTCTGGTCTGTGATCGAGCAGACCAGAGCAGGAGATGACCGATAATACTGATCTGTTCTATGTCCTATACATAGAACAGATCAGTATTAGCAATCATGGTATTGCTATGAATAGTCCCCTATGGGGACTATTCAAGTGTAAAAAAAAATGTAAAAGTAAAAAAAAAGTGAAAAGTCCCCTCCCCCAATAAAAAAGTAAAACGTCCGTTTTTTCCTATTTTACCCCCAAAAAGCGTAAAAAATTAATTTTATAGACATATTTGGTATCGCCGCGTGCGTAAATGTCCGAACTATTAAAATAAAATGTTAATGATCCCATACGGTGAACGGCGTGAACGACAAAAAAAAAAGTCCAAAATTGCTACTTTTTTTAATACATTTTATTAAAAAAAAATTATAAAAAATGTATTAAAAGTTTTTTATATACAAATGTGGTATCAAAAAAAAGTACAGATCATGGCGCAAAAAATGAGCCCCCATACCGCCGCTTATACGGAAAAATAAAAAAGTTAGAGGTCATCAAAATAAAGGGATTATAAACGTACTAATTTGGTTAAAAAGTTTGTGATTTTTTTAAAGCACAACAATAATAGAAAAGTATATAATAATGGGTATCATTTTAATCATATTGACCCTCAGAATAAAGAACACACGTCATTTTTACCATAAATTGTACGGCGTGAAAACGAAATTTTCCAAAATTAGCAAAATTGCGTTTTTCTTTTTAATTTCCTCACAAAAATAGTGTTTTTTGGTTGCGCCATACATTTTATGATATAATGAGTGATGGCATTACAACGGACAACTGGTCGCGCAAAAAACAAGTCCTCATACTAGTCTGTGGATGAAAATATAAAAGTTATGATTTTTAGAAGGCGAGGAGGAAAAAATGAAAACGTAAAAATTAAATTGTCTGAGTCCTTAAGGCCAAAATGGGCTGAGTCCTTAAGGAGTTAATCCGGTCCTGTCTAGAGCGACTGGGACACGGCGACAGCGATGGAGCGACATCCAGGGCAGCGGTGACGGGTCTGGAGCGGCGGGGACACGTGAGTATTACCTCCTATATCAGTGGTCTTCAACCTGCGGACCTCCAGATGTTGCAAAACTACAACTCCCAGCATGCCCGGACAGCCAACGGCTGTCCGGGCATGCTGGGAGTTGTAGTTTTGCAACATCTGAAGGTCCGCAGGTTGAAGATCACTGTGACCCATACTTTACATTGTATTTGGTTCCGAATTTTTATTTTCTATTTTTTTATGCTTTAAAATTGGGTGCGTCTTATATGGCGAAAAATACGGTACATCATAGAGGGGGGGGGGGGGGGGGGTTGGGGGTGAATTCTGGGTTTTCCATGTGACTCTATTTTTGTTCGGTTCCGGTTCACATTTTCCACGTTGTCTCTTTTATGGTAATTTACATGGTCACGTGATGGACATTGCTAAAATTTTAATGTGTCTTGTAGTTTGTAAATGACTCTATGACTAAGCTCACAAGGGCGTGAAACGTGTCAGAGATTTCCTGTTTTGTGCCTGTATTGTCCTAAAAATGATAATAAAGCAAGAAGATTTGACTTCATCCCCGAGGGCCGGACATTGTCCTTGTTTGGAACCATTTTAGTAAGTCCCGTATTTATGGAACTATAAGGGAGAACGCACGACAGAAATAGAAAACCAAAATTAGTAAATCAAGACCAATATGAATCAATAATTTGTCGTATGCCGCATAATTTTACTTCCTTGGATCTCTGTCCCAAATATGTCCCATAAGAAGAGTGTCCGGGTGTCAATGCTCCTCACATGTTTAGTTGCTCAATCGCTTTTCCAATATATTTTGGAACACGAACGAGAGGCGGTGCACACTGCGCCTTTACTGCGGCAATTTCCAAAATCAAACGGCTCGTAGACCTTCTTAGTGAATTCCCTGCGTCTACATATGGGGCTACAAATGCTGCGTTGTCCGCGGGGACCTGTTCCCTGTATCGTATTCCTGAGTCAGGTGAATTCAATGGAAAAATTACTGTAATAAATGGTTTCTGAGGTCGGGGCCTCTCCTGTACGTAACGATATGTCAGAGGCAGAAGACGACTCACCCGGGATGTCATGGCGGTAAGAGGCCGTCCCTGTCTTGTGGTGTCCAAGCGAGGAGAATAGGAAAAAAGAGACCAACGGATTCCAGGCGCTGCTTGCTCAAACACCATAGGCATAGGTTAATAGTAAAAGATCCTTGCAGGGATCATATTTATTTTTAAAATAATAAATTAACAGATGACGCGTTTCGAGGGTAACCCTCTCTTCATCAGATCAGCATAACCTGTTGGTGTCCAAGGCTTCTCTTCAGTCGGCACCGCTAGCAGAGCAGGCTGGACAGGCACAACCCACAGGATATGCTGAGGCTGTATGTGGGTTGTTAGGATTCGGCAGGCTGGATGTGGATCGTCTGTGTCAGCGAGGGATTGGCGTGGACCGTGTCGGTGGACCGGTTCTAGTTTGCTGACCGGGGCGCTGCAGAAATAGGAACGCCGCGAGCTCTCCGGGGAGGAACAGGGACCCGGAGCGCTCGGCGTAACATGGGTCTTCCTCTTGGCCAGACAAGTCCACCGGGCACATACAGAAGAAATGGGCCCCAGGGTCCGGAGGAGGCACAAGAAGTCCTGAGGAGCAGGAGCTGAGGCTCTGAGTGTCCTCACTTGCTGCACTGTAAACCACGGCCCCCAATCCTCTATAATTTGTCACATTTTGTAGATAAACATCAGAGGGAGGTGCGGGCCCCCAATCAGAAACATTCCCCTCCTCCACATGGGGAGAGGCCAAACAGGGAGGTAAGGACACAGAAAACAACTCACAGGACCTTACAGACCAAGCAGAGGAGCTCAGTCAGGAGAGAGGGGCCTCAGCAGATCCACGTATAGAGGGGCTTGGAGGACCACCATAGGATCCGAGAGGTTACCATGGCAGCCGGAGGCCTCCTGCATACCTCTATGCTGGCCACTAGGTGATCTACTAGAGTCTACAGAGCGCCAATGTAAGGGCTGGGTTCACATCACGTTTTCTCCCATACGGGAGCGCATACGGCAGGGAGGGGGGGGGGGCTAAAACCTCGCGCTCCCGTATGCCTTTCTATGCGCTCCCGTATGTCATTCATTTCAATGAGCCGGCCGGAGTGAAACGTTGGGTCCGGTCGGCACATTTTTGCGCTGCATGCGCTTTTCCCCCGGACCTAAAAATATGGTCAACCTCGGTTTTAGGTCCGGTTGTAAAAGCGCATACGGCGCAAAAATGAGCCGACCGAACGTTTCACTCCGGCCGCCTCGTTGAAATGAATTACATACGGGAGCGCATAGAAAGGCATACGGGAGCGCGAGGTTTTAGCTCCCCCCCCTGCCGTATGCGCTCCCGTATGGAAGAAAACGTCATGTGAACCCAGCCTAACGGAGCAATGATATACAATGACATAGCATTGTTCAGTATCAGCAATCTAATAATTGCTTATAAAGTGTTAATAAAATAAGGCCTAAAATATTAAAAAAATAGCCCCTCCCTTTTTGTGTGGAATTGTCCGAACTATTAAAATCTAAAACATCATTGATCATCTATGGTAAACGGCGTAGATGTAAAACAATATCAACATTTACAGAATTTTAGTCACATGACATGCCAGGAGAAATTACCGTATTTATCGGCGTATAACGCGCACTTTTTAGGCTAAAATTTTTAGCCTAAAGTCTGTGTGCGTGTTATACGCCGATACACCCCCAGGAAAGGCAGGGGGAGAGAGGCCGTCGCTGCCCGCTTCTCTCCCCCTGCCTTTCCTGGGGTCTAGAGCGCTGCTGTCGGCCCTTTTCACCCCCTGGTAGCCAGGGAGAGAGAAGCGGCGCCGACAGCCAGGGGGAGAGAAGGGGCAGCGGCACCCATTGCCGGCGCCGCTGCCCCGTTGTCTCCCCCCATCCCCGGTGGCATAATTACCTGAGTCGGGTCCGCGCTGCTCCAGGCCTCCGTCATGCGTCCCCGGCGTCGTTGCTATGCGCTGAACGGCACGGTGCATGACGTCAGAGCGCCGCGCCGTGCATAGCAACGACGCTGGGGACGCACGACGGAGGCCTGGAGCAGCGCGGACCCGACTCAGGTAATTATGCCACCGGGGATGGGGGGAGGCAACGGGGCAGCGGCGCCGGCAATGGGTGCCGCTGCCCCTTCTCTCCCCCTGGCTGTCGGCGCCGCTTCTCTCCCCCTTCACCAAGGGGTGAAAAGGGCCGACAGCAGCGCTCTAGACCCCAGGAAAGGCAGGGGGAGAGAAGCGGGCAGCGACGGCCTCTCTCCCCCTGCCTTTCCTGGGGGTATATCGGGGTATACACGCGCACACACGCACCCTCATTTTACCATGGATATTTGGGTAAAAAACTTTTTTTACCCAAATATCCTTGGTAAAATGAGGGTGCGTGTTATAGGCCGGTGCGTGGTATACCCCGATAAATACGGTAAATAAAAGTGATCAAAATAAGTAAAAAAAAATTGGCAACAACAAATGACCCTCATGCAGCCCCAAATACAGAAAAATAAGAAGGTTATAGGAGTCATTGTGATGATGAATATGGCTTCTCTCCTGTGTGAATTCTCTCATGTCCCAGAAGACGGAACAAACAGAATAGGAGAGAAAATGCTTCTTCCTCAGATGACAGAGACAGGAGCCTGTATAATGGGGACAGAGCCCAGTCCTATAAAACAGCAATAACCCCCCCCCCTGCCGGGGCCCCCACAAATCCACTGTCTCCCCAGCAGCACTCCGCACCCCTGTCTGGAGAAACACCAAGAATGTCCCTTCTCCATCTCCACAAGGACTCACAGGGACAACCTCTTGTTATAGGGACCGGTTCACACACAGGATTTTACTTATTGGTGACAACACAGAAGTGTCCTGATCCTGATAGGACAGAAGTGACACATGAGATACAATCAGTAATATTTCTAATGGAAATGAGGCCGAGGTAATACATAGTAATCACCAATCATTATCATCCATAGAAATCATCCAATCATACTGTAGTGTAGAGCTACAAGTCACTACTAAATGATACACAATAGCATTACATATTACTTCTCATTACCGTTATTTACCTACAAAGGTCACATGACCCCAGGTGCTGATGACCAAGAGATGATGTTGGCTTTAGCTTCTGCTTAGGTTTCATTATGAAGTTTATTCGAGGGTTAATTCTCACAACAGAACTTAGAAACATCACATTTTACTGTCACCTGAGATCTCAGATTTCCATTCTCCATATTATTAGATTTTTATCAATAATTTCATCTATCAGATTCCATTGTGACTTATCTCATGTACAGAAGTTGTGATTTACATATAAAACATTTTCCACATTCTGAACATAAATATGGCTTCTCTCCTGTGTGAATTCTCTCATGGATTGAAAGAACACAACAAGATATGATTTTTGTTTAAAACATTTACCACATTCTGAACCCGGCGCATTGCCGTGGAATGAGATTTGCCATAGAATGAGATGGTCCGCCTCCATCACATCCTATTGGCTCGCTCTTGTCACGTGACATATTTAAACGTCACGCATCGATGCGCACAGTAGTGTCAGTTTGGCTATCACAGGGAGAGGATCTCCTCTCTCTGTGATAGCTGAAGCTGCACGGAGCTCTCATGGCCTCTGTGGCCCGACAGAAGTTCACACATGTACACAGCTCATACGGCTGCCTCATATACATTTACTGTTCATCCACAGCGCTATCGGGATCCCTATGCCCGATGGCGCTGTCCGCGAGCGCCCCACGCCCGCAGCTCCACTCCCCACTCCCGCAGCTCCACTCCCCGTCCCCCGCAGCTGTACTCCCCGTCCCCCGCAGCTGTACTCCCCGTCCCCCGCAGCTCTACTCCCCGTCCCCCGCAGCTCTACTCCCCGTTCCCCGCAGCTCTACTCCCCGTCCCCCGCAGCTGTACTCCCCGTCGCCCGTAGCTCTACTCCCCGTCCCCCGCAGCTGTACTCCCCGTCCCCCGCAGCTCTACTCCCCGTCCCCCGCAGCTCTACTCCCCGTCCCCCGCAGCTCTACTCCCCGTCGCCCGTAGCTCTACTCCCCGTCCCCCGCAGCTGTACTCCCCGTCGCCCGTAGCTCTACTCCCCGTCCCCCGCAGCTGTACTCCCCGTCCCCCGTAGGTCTACTCCTCGTCCCTTGTTAACGCTCAGGGAGCGATCCACAGCGCTATGGGGATTCCTACGCCCGATGCCGCTGTCATCAGTGTGCGTCCCCGCGAGCGCCCCACGCCCGCAGCTCTACTCCCCGTCCCCCGCAGCTCTACTCCCCGTCCCGTTAACGCTCAGGGAGCGGGGAACAGAAAGTAGAGCATCGGGCGCAGGTAAAGTAGTACTGCGCATGCGCAGCACTACGCGAATAACTTAACCTGCACCCGATGCTCTACTTTCTGTTCCCCGCTCCCTGAGCGTTAACAGGACGGGGAGTAGAGCTGCGGGCGTGGGGCGCTCGCGGGGACGCACACTGATGACAGCGCCATCGGGCATCGGGATCCCGATAGCGCTGTGGATGTAATAATAGAGTAAATGTATATGAGGCAGCCGTATGAGCTGCGTACATGTGTGAACTTCTGTTGGGCCACAGAGGCCATGTGAGCTCCGTGCAGCTTCAGCTATCACAGGATGAGGCGATCCTCTCCCTATAGCCAAATTGACACTGCTGTGCGCATCGATGCGTGATGTTTAAATATGTCACGTGACAAGAGTGAGCCAATAGGATGTGATGGAGACGGACCATCTCATTCTATGGCAAATCTCATTCCACGGCAATGCACCGGATATGGCTTTTCCCTTGTTTGCATTCTCTCATGGATTGAAAGATTTGTTTTATTTGTGTAAAATTTCCCACATTCTGAACATAAATATGGCTTCTCTCCTGTGGGACTTCTCTCATGTAAAACAAGATATGATTTTTGTGCAAAACATTTACCACATTCTGAGCATGAATATGGTTTCTCTCCCGTATGAATTCTCTCATGTATAACAAGCTCTGACTTTCTTATAAAACATTTCCCACATTCTGAGCATGAATATGGTTTCACTCCAGTATGAATTGTTTCATTTATAAGATGTGATGGACTTTTACAGAATTCTTACACATTCTGAACACACATACTGCTTCTTTCCTATGTGACTTTTTCTGTGTGTAATAAGTTCTGATCTTTTTGTAAATTCTCTTCCACATTCCTCACAATATAAACCTTTCCCATGTTCCTGACCTCTCCTTGTGATA
The DNA here is from genome assembly GCF_029499605.1 of Hyla sarda. Classification (NCBI taxonomy): domain Eukaryota; kingdom Metazoa; phylum Chordata; class Amphibia; order Anura; family Hylidae; genus Hyla; species Hyla sarda. The sequence goes on from NW_026608493.1 coordinate 59,957, forward strand.
ACAATGTGTGGTTGGTCAGGAGAAGGTTCCTCATGATCAGGTGGATTATTATAGGATAGATCTGGATGGACATTAGGGGTAAGGAGGTCTTCTCCTGAGGAGCGCTCCATCATATCTTCATCTTCTCCTTTATCATTCAGGGATAACATGAAGTTTCCCTCAGAATTCTTACTGGGATTTTCTGTTGGGATAAAAATGGATTATGGGAAATGTATAAAATATTATTAGGTTGGAAACACACATGAAGTTTTGCTGCAGTTTTTGATGGTCACCTGACCCCAGAAGAGAATACAGAGGAGAGGAGATGATCCCCCCTTTATAGTTTCCTTCTTTTTGGGGTCACTCCGGGCACTGACTCTAGGGAATGTTCACCAGAGATTTTTCTTCTTATAACAGAATTTACAAATATGTGACCCCCCTCCATACAGGTATCACATATAGGTAAACAAGACAACTGAGCCCCTTACCTTGTGATGTGAGGGGCCGGTGATCCTCCATCATGACTATGTCCTGGTACAGATCCTTGTGTCCTTCTACATACTCCCACTCCTCCATGGAGAAATAGACCGCCACATCCTGACACCTTATAGGAACCTGACACACAATGATACAATCATCACCAGACCCCTCCATTACTGTATAATGTCCCAGCAGTGTCACCTCTCTAATCATCACCAGACCCCTCCATTACTGTATAATGTCCCAGCAGTGTCACCTCTCTAATCATCACCAGACCCCTCCATTACTGTATAATGTCCCAGCAGTGTCACCTCTCCAGTCATCACCAGACCCCTCCATTACTGTATAATGTCCCAGCAGTGTCACCTCTCCAGTCATCACCAGACCCCACCATTACTGTATAATTTCCCAGCAGTGTCACCTCTCCAGTCATCACCAGACCCCTCCATTACTGTATAATGTCCCAGCAGTGTCACCTCTCCAGTCATCACCAGACCCCTCTATTACTGTATAATGTCCCAGCAGTGTCACCTCTCCAGTCATCACCAGACCCCTCAATTACTGTATAATGTCCCAGCAGTGTCACCTCTCCAGTCATCACCAGACCCCTCTATTACTGTATAATGTCCCAGCAGTGTCACCTCTCCAGTCATCACCAGACCCCTCCATTACTGTATAATGTCCCAGCAGTGTCACCTCTATAATCATCACCAGACCCCTCCATTACTATATAATGTCCCAGCAGTGTCATCTCTCCAGTCATCACCAGACCCCTCCATTACTGTATAATGTCCCAGCAGTGTCACCTCTCTAATCATCACCAGATCCCTCCATTACTGTATAATGTCCCAGCAGTGTCACCTCTCTAATCATCACCAGACCCCTCCATTACTGTATAATTTCCCAGCAGTGTCACCTCTCCAGTCATCACCAGACCCCTCCATTACTGTATAATGTCCCAGCAGTGTCACCTCTCTAATCATCACCAGACCCCTCCATTACTGTATAATGTCCCAGCAGTGTCACCTCTCTAATCATCACCAGACCCCTCCATTACTGTATAATGTCCCAGCAGTGTCACCTCTCCAGTCATCACCAGACCCCTCCATTACTGTATAATGTCCCAGCAGTGTCACCTCTCCAGTCATCACCAGACCCCTCCATTACTGTATAATGTCCCAGCAGTGTCACCTCTCTAATCATCACCAGACCCCTCCATTACTGTATAATGTTCCAGCAGTGTCACCTCTATAATCATCACCAGACCCCTCCATTACTGTATAATGTCCCAGCAGTGTCACCTCTCCAATCATCACCAGACCCCTCCATTACTATATAATGTCCCAGCAGTGTCATCTCTCCAGTCATCACCAGACACCTCCATTACTGTATAATGTCCCAGCAGTGTCACCTCTCCAGTCATCACCAGACCCCTCCATTACTGTATAATGTCCCAGCAGTGTCACCTCTCTAATCATCACCAGATCCCTCCATTACTGTATAATGTCCCAGCAGTGTCACCTCTCTAATCATCACCAGACCCCTCCATTACTGTATAATTTCCCAGCAGTGTCACCTCTCCAGTCATCACCAGACCCCTCCATTACTGTATAATGTCCCAGCAGTGTCACCTCTCTAATCATCACCAGACCCCTCCATTACTGTATAATGTCCCAGCAGTGTCACCTCTCTAATCATCACCAGACCCCTCCATTACTGTATAATGTCCCAGCAGTGTCACCTCTCTAATCATCACCAGACCCCTCCATTACTGTATAATTTCCCAGCAGTGTCACCTCTCCAGTCATCACCAGACCCCTCCATTACTGTATAATGTCCCAGCAGTGTCACCTCTCTAATCATCACCAGACCCCTCCATTACTGTATAATTTCCCAGCAGTGTCACCTCTCCAGTCATCACCAGACCCCTCCATTACTGTATAATGTCCCAGCAGTGTCACCTCTCCAGTCATCACCAGACCCCTCCATTACTGTATAATGTCCCAGCAGTGTCACCTCTCCAGTCATCACCAGACCCCTCCATTACTATATAATGTCCCAGCAGTGTCATCTCTCCAGTCATCACCAGACCCCTCCATTACTGTATAATGTCCCAGCAGTGTCACCTCTCCAGTCATCACCAGACCCCTCCATTACTGTATAATGTCCCAGCAGTGTCACCTCTCCAGTCATCACCAGACCCCTCCATTACTATATAATGTCCCAGCAGTGTCACCTTTATAATCATCACCAGACCCCTCCATTACTGTATAATGTCCCAGCAGTGTCACCTCTCCAGTCATCACCATACCCCTCCATTACTGTATAATGTCCCAGCAGTGTCACCTCTCCAGTCATCACCAGACCCCTCCATTACTGTATAATGTCCCAGCAGTGTCACCTCTCTAATCATCACCAGATCCCTCCATTACTGTATAATGTCCCAGCAGTGTCACCTCTCTAATCATCACCAGACCCCTCCATTACTGTATAATGTCCCAGCAGGGTCACCTCTCTAATCATCACCAGACCCCTCCATTACTGTATAATGTCCCAGCAGGGTCACCTCTCCAGTCATCACCAGACCCCTCCATTACTGTATAATGTCCCAGCAGTGTCACCTCTCTAATCATCACCAGACCCCTCCATTACTGTATAATGTCCCAGCAGGGTCACCTCTCTAATCATCACCAGACCCCTCCATTACTGTATAATGTCCCAGCAGGGTCACCTCTCCAGTCATCACCAGACCCCTCCATTACTGTATAATGTCCCAGCAGTGTCACCTCTCTAATCATCACCAGACCCCTCCATTACTGTATAATGTCCCAGGAGGGTCACTTCTCCAGTCATCACCAGACCCCTCCATTATTGTATAATGTCCCAGCAGTGTCACCTCTCTAATCATCACCAGACCCCTCCATTACTGTATAATGTCCCAGCAGGGTCACCTCTCCAGTCATCACCAGACCCCTCCATTACTGTATAATGTCCCAGCAGTGTCACCTCTCTAATCATCACCAGCCCCCTCCATTACTGTATAATGTCCCAGCAGTGTCACCTCTCCAGACATCACCAGACCCCTCCATTACTGTATAATGTCCCAGCAGTGTCACCTCTCCAGTCATCACCAGACCCCTCCATTACTGTATAATGTCCCAGCAGTGTCACCTCTCCAGTCATCACAGACCCCTCCATTACTGTATAATGTCCCAGCAGTGTCACCTCTCCAGTCATCACCAGACCCCTCCATTACTGTATAATGTCCCAGCAGTGTCACCTCTCTAATCATCACCAGACCCCTCCATTACTGTATAATGTCCCAGCCATGTCACCTCTCCAGTCATCACCAGACCCCTCCATTACTGTATAATGTCCCAGCAGTGTCACCTCTCCAGTCATCACCAGACCCCTCCATTACTGTATAATGTCCCAGCAGTGTCACCTCTCTAATCATCACCAGACCCCTCCATTACTGTATAATGTCCCAGCAGTGTCACCTCTCCAGTCATCACCAGACCCCTCCATTACTGTATAATGTCCCAGCAGTGTCACCTCTCCAGTCATCACCAGACCCCTCCATTACGGTATAATGTCCCAGCAGTGTCACCTCTCCAGTCATCACCAGACCCCTCCATTACTGTATAATGTCCCAGCAGTGTCACCTCTCTAATCATCACCAGACCCCTCCATTACTGTATAATGTCCCAGCAGTGTCACCTCTCCAGTCATCACCAGACCCCTCCATTACTGTATAATGTCCCAGCAGTGTCACCTCTCCAGTCATCACCAGACCCCTCCATTACTGTATAATGTCCCAGAAGTGTCACCTCTCCAGTCATCACCAGACCCCTCCATTACTGTATAATGTCCCAGCATTGTCACCTCTCTAATCATCACCAGACCCCTCCAGTACTGTATAATGTCCCAGCAGGGTCACCTCTCCAGTCATCACCAGACCCCTCCATTACTGTATAATGTCCCAGCAGTGTCACCTCTCTAATCATCACCAGACCCCTCCATTACTGTATAATTTCCCAGCAGTGTCACCTCTCCAGTCATCACCAGACCCCTCCATTACTGTATAATGTCCCAGCAGTGTCACCTCTCCAGTCATCACCAGACCCCTCCATTACTATATAATGTCCCAGCAGTGTCATCTCTCCAGTCATCACCAGACCCCTCCATTACTGTATAATGTCCCAGCAGTGTCACCTCTCCAGTCATCACCAGACCCCTCCATTACTGTATAATGTCCCAGCAGTGTCACCTCTCCAGTCATCACAAGACCCCTCCATTACTGTATAATGTCCCAGCAGTGTCACCTCTCCAGTCATCACCAGACCCCTCCATTACTGTATAATGTCCCAGCAGTGTCACCTATCCAGTCATCACCAGACCCCTCCATTACTATATAATGTCTCAGCAGTGTCACCTCTCCAGTCATCACCAGACCCCTCCATTACTGTATAATGTCCCAGCAGTGTCACCTCTCCAGTCATAACCAGACCCCTTCATTACTGTATAATGTGGATGACTTGGATAGACTAAGTGTCTGGGCATCCACTTGGCAAATGAGGTTCAATGTGGATAAATGTAAAGTTATGCATCTGGGTACTAATAACCTGCATGCATCGTATGTCTTAGGGGGGATTAAACTGTCAGAGTCACTGGTAGAGAAGGATCTGGGGGACTTGTAGATCACAGACTACAGAATAGCACAATGTCAGGCTGCTGCTTCCAAAGCCGGCAGGATATTGTCATGTATAAAAAGAGGCATGGACTCCAGGGACAGGGACATAATACTCCCCCTTTATAAAGCATTGGTACAGTCTATAGTGTATAATACTCCCCCTTTATAAAGCATTGGTACAGTCTATAGTCTATAATACCCCCCTTTATAAAGCATTGGTACAGTCTATAGTGTATAATACTCCCCCTTTATAAAGCATTGGTACGGCCTCACCTGGAATATGCTGTTCAGTTTTGGGCACCTGTCCATAAAAGGGACACTGCGGAGTTGGAAAGGGTGCAGAGACGCGCGACTAAACTAATATGGGGCATGGAACATCTTAGCTATGAGGAGCGATTAAAGGAGTTACAATTGTTTAGTCTTGAGAAGAGACGTATAAGGGGGGATATGATAAACGTATATAAGTATATTAATGGCCCATACAAAAAATATGGAGAAAAACTGTTCCAGGTTAAACCCCCCCAAAGGACGAGGGGACACTCCCTCCGTCTGGAGAAGAAAAAGTTTAGTCTCAAGGGGCGACACGCCTTCTTTACCGTGAGGACTGTGAATTTATGGAACGGTCCACCTCAGGAACTGGTCACAGTAGGAACAATTAACAGCTTTAAAACAGGATTAGATACATTTATGGAACAAAATAACATTAATGCTTATGAAGAAATATAAAATCCCATCCCTTCCCCAATATCGCGCCACACCCCTACCCCTTAATTCCCTGGTTGAACTTGATGGACATATGTCTTTTTTCGACCGTACTAACTATGTAACTATGTAATGTCCCAGCAGTGTCACCTCTCCAGTAATCACCAGACCCCTCAATTACTGTATAATGTCCCAGCAGTGTCACCTCTCTAATCATCACCAGACCCCTCCATTACTGTATAATGTACCAGCAGTGTCACCTCTCCAGTCATCACCAGACCCCTCCATTACTGTATAATGTCCCAGCAGTGTCACCTCTCCAGTCATCACCAGACCCCTCCATTACTGTATAATGTCCCAGCAGCGTCACCTCTCTAATCATCACCAGACCCCTCCATTACTGTATAATGTCCCAGAAGTGTCACCTCTCCAGTCATCACCAGACCCCTCCATTACTGTATAATGTCCCAGCAGTGTCACCTCTCTAATCATCACCAGACCCCTCCATTACTGTATAATGTCCCAGCAGTGTCACCTCTCCAGTCACCACCAGACCTGTATAGAGCTCTAGAGCACATCTGGAATACTGGGCTAGATGGGGACAACAATGGTTGAAATGTAGATGGGGACAACAATGGTGGAAATGTAGATGGAGACAACAATGGTGGAAATGTAGATGGGGACAACAATGGTGGAAATGTAGATGGGGACAACAATGGTGGAAATGTAGATGGGGGACAACAATGGTGGAAATGTAGATGGAGACAACAATGGA
>NW_026608494.1:0-66382 GCF_029499605.1 Hyla sarda
TGCAAGGCCTGTGGAAGTGAGTGACATCATAGCACTGTAGTTCTGAGGGTTCTAGATGGATGCAACAATCTCCTGTTGCTTCTATGAAGGCCATAATAGACGACATCACCAAACAGCTCCATAGTCACATACACAGCAAAGGAGAGATGTTGTTTACACCTAGTGATGTCAGTGGTATTGAGTGACATCACAGCACAGTGCTAAGGCTCCTGGGCCTGGACACAGCAGCGGCTGCAATATCTCAACGGAGAATACGTTTATATATATGTGTGTGTGTGCGCGTATATATATATATATATATATATATATATATATATATATATATATATTTCTCCGCCGAAATCACTTTTAAACCCATTTCCACCTTTTTTTCCCTTCTCTTCCTCTTACTTTTTTTTCACGTTTTTTTACGTTTTTCTCCTTTTCGCCTCTTTTCTGGGCGTATTATTCTTCTTTTTCTTCTTTTTTTTCGTCTAATGCATACCCCATCAGTGCAGCAATGCTTATTCAATACCGCCAGCAGATGGAGACACTGGGGGATAATTTTCTAAGGATTTATACTGATTTTTCCTGTCTGAATTTGTCGCACAGAAAGTTGCAGGCCAAATATGTGTGACATTTCTGCGACTTTAGCTTCTAGAGCATTTTTACAACATTATACATAGGTGCTGAATACATAAAAAGCGACTGTTCAGCGACAGACAAGTCGCATCGGCTGAAAGTAGGCCAGAATGTCAGTCCATGTTGGAGCAGGTTTAGATACAGTCTAAAGTATAGATCTCAAAGTCTGTGCACAGAATTTAGCAAGGGCCTCGCACCTTCTGATGCATCAGGTAGGTGCACAATAGCATAGCCTAACCCTCTGTACTTTGGTCTATATTGATGCGGGACATAGACAGCCAGCTGATGACCAATCCATTAGTGCAATGGATGGCTGGAAGCATTTGTCTTTGCCTTTGCAATACCACAGAAGCAATGCATGGTCAATGTACAGCAATGACACACCTGTGTGAACAGCCAGGAGACCCCCCCCCCCCCCCCCATGTTATGTTACATAGTTACATAGTTAGTACGGTCGAAAAAAGACATATGTCCATCAAGTTCAACCAGGGAATTAAGGGGTAGGGGTGTGGCGCGATATTGGGGAAGGGATGAGATTTTATATTTCTTCATAAGCATTAATCTTATTTTGTCAATTAGGAACATTCAGCACCCACCCGCTATCAAGGCAGCTGCCTATCATGTCATGCCCTACCTGCACAGGTGTGCTGGCTACTCAAATGATCCAATTAAGGAGGCCATTTAGTCAGCAGCAGCAGAAGTCCTGTGCCTGGACGCTCCAACAGCGGCCAGACACAAGCAGAAGCAGAAGCAGCAGAAGCAGCAGCAGCACCACCTTTTGTTTTTTGGCTGCAGCAGCAGCAAGGCCCACAGGGCTGGCTAGCTGGCTAGCCAGCAAGCAGGTAGCAATGAAAGTAGGAATCTTTCTTTTTAACCCTGTAAGGGGGTGGTGCACTGTACCCGAAGATACTGCCATATCGGGTCAATGCATAGGGCGACGGAAGCAAGCTTCGAAATCGGCCCCCGTTCTCAAAAATCCATTTAATATATGGTCCCCAGATAGGGGACGTATCAGATATTAAACTGATAAGAACAGATACTACACTTGATCTTAGCCAAAAGGCCGAGAAGCGATAACCGTGAAAGGGGCGGGCCCAACAAGGTGCCCTTCATGGGCACTATCACTGCTTGCTGTCAGGGAGGCTGCCAGACAATTTTCCATGCACACTCTGGGCTGGGGGGCAGTCAACCACCAGTACACACAGCAGAACCTAAACCCATACCATTATTGCTAAGCAGCAAGACAGGGGCCCATTGCACTCCCACGGGGCCTTTTTAAATGCAATCCATAACCCGGATTTGCCAGGAACCCTTCTTACTCCTCCTACTTGCATGTGACACTGGGCTTAGGATCTGCATAGGAAACACACACACAAGCACACACCTACCTTTGTTGCCTGCAGATGCCTCCTTGGCTGTCCCCAAACGGTATCAAACCAACACCCACGGGAAGCTGTAAGCATAGAGGACATGCCTGCACCCCATTGGACTTACCTGTGTGGGTTAAACCCGGGTTATTTGACAACCTATGGCGGTGATGGTTCTGCTCAGGCAGAGCAGTGCTGATGCTCCTCATAAAGCTGTCGCTGCTGTGAAGGTTCTAGGTGACATCACAAATCCCTATGGTTACATACACAACAAAGCTGGGTTGTTGTTGTTTACACTCTGCAAGGCCTGTGGAAGTGAGTGACATCATAGCACTGTAGTTCTGAGGGTTCTAGATGGATGCAACAATCTCCTGTTGCTTCTATGAAGGCCATAATAGACGACATCACCAAACAGCTCCATAGTCACATACACAGCAAAGGAGAGATGTTGTTTACACCTAGTGATGTCAGTGGTATTGAGTGACATCACAGCACAGTGCTAAGGCTCCTGGGCCTGGACACAGCAGCGGCTGCAATATCTCAACGGAGAATACGTTTATATATATGTGTGTGTGTGCGCGTATATATATATATATATATATATATATATATATATATTTTTTTTTTTCCGCCGAAATCACTTTTAAACCCATTTCCACCTTTTTTTCCCTTCTCTTCCTCTTACTTTTTTTTCACGTTTTTTTACGTTTTTCTCCTTTTCGCCTCTTTTCTGGGCGTATTATTCTTCTTTTTCTTCTTTTTTTTCGTCTAATGCATACCCCATCAGTGCAGCAATGCTTATTCAATACCGCCAGCAGATGGAGACACTGGGGGATAATTTTCTAAGGATTTATACTGATTTTTCCTGTCTGAATTTGTCGCACAGAAAGTTGCAGGCCAAATATGTGTGACATTTCTGCGACTTTAGCTTCTAGAGCATTTTTACAACATTATACATAGGTGCTGAATACATAAAAAGCGACTGTTCAGCGACAGACAAGTCGCATCGGCTGAAAGTAGGCCAGAATGTCAGTCCATGTTGGAGCAGGTTTAGATACAGTCTAAAGTATAGATCTCAAAGTCTGTGCACAGAATTTAGCAAGGGCCTCGCACCTTCTGATGCATCAGGTAGGTGCACAATAGCATAGCCTAACCCTCTGTACTTTGGTCTATATTGATGCGGGACATAGACAGCCAGCTGATGACCAATCCATTAGTGCAATGGATGGCTGGAAGCATTTGTCTTTGCCTTTGCAATACCACAGAAGCAATGCATGGTCAATGTACAGCAATGACACACCTGTGTGAACAGCCAGGAGACCCCCCCCCCCCCCCCCATGTTATGTTACATAGTTACATAGTTAGTACGGTCGAAAAAAGACATATGTCCATCAAGTTCAACCAGGGAATTAAGGGGTAGGGGTGTGGCGCGATATTGGGGAAGGGATGAGATTTTATATTTCTTCATAAGCATTAATCTTATTTTGTCAATTAGGAACATTCAGCACCCACCCGCTATCAAGGCAGCTGCCTATCATGTCATGCCCTACCTGCACAGGTGTGCTGGCTACTCAAATGATCCAATTAAGGAGGCCATTTAGTCAGCAGCAGCAGAAGTCCTGTGCCTGGACGCTCCAACAGCGGCCAGACACAAGCAGAAGCAGAAGCAGCAGAAGCAGCAGCAGCACCACCTTTTGTTTTTTGGCTGCAGCAGCAGCAAGGCCCACAGGGCTGGCTAGCTGGCTAGCCAGCAAGCAGGTAGCAATGAAAGTAGGAATCTTTCTTTTTAACCCTGTAAGGGGGTGGTGCACTGTACCCGAAGATACTGCCATATCGGGTCAATGCATAGGGCGACGGAAGCAAGCTTCGAAATCGGCCCCCGTTCTCAAAAATCCATTTAATATATGGTCCCCAGATAGGGGACGTATCAGATATTAAACTGATAAGAACAGATACTACACTTGATCTTAGCCAAAAGGCCGAGAAGCGATAACCGTGAAAGGGGCGGGCCCAACAAGGTGCCCTTCATGGGCACTATCACTGCTTGCTGTCAGGGAGGCTGCCAGACAATTTTCCATGCACACTCTGGGCTGGGGGGCAGTCAACCACCAGTACACACAGCAGAACCTAAACCCATACCATTATTGCTAAGCAGCAAGACAGGGGCCCATTGCACTCCCACGGGGCCTTTTTAAATGCAATCCATAACCCGGATTTGCCAGGAACCCTTCTTACTCCTCCTACTTGCATGTGACACTGGGCTTAGGATCTGCATAGGAAACACACACACAAGCATACACCTACCTTTGTTGCCTGCAGATGCCTCCTTGGCTGTCCCCAAACGGTATCAAACCAACACCCACGGGAAGCTGTAAGCATAGAGGACATGCCTGCACCCCATTGGACTTACCTGTGTGGGTTAAACCCAGGTTATTTGACAACCTATGGCGGTGATGGTTCTGCTCAGGCAGAGCAGTGCTGATGCTCCTCATAAAGCTGTCGCTGCTGTGAAGGTTCTAGGTGACATCACAAATCCCTATGGTTACATACACAACAAAGCTGGGTTGTTGTTGTTTACACTCTGCAAGGCCTGTGGAAGTGAGTGACATCATAGCACTGTAGTTCTGAGGGTTCTAGATGGATGCAACAATCTCCTGTTGCTTCTATGAAGGCCATAATAGACGACATCACCAAACAGCTCCATAGTCACATACACAGCAAAGGAGAGATGTTGTTTACACCTAGTGATGTCAGTGGTATTGAGTGACATCACAGCACAGTGCTAAGGCTCCTGGGCCTGGACACAGCAGCGGCTGCAATATCTCAACGGAGAATACGTTTATATATATGTGTGTGTGTGCGCGTATATATATATATATATATATATATATATATATATATATATATATTTCTCCGCCGAAATCACTTTTAAACCCATTTCCACCTTTTTTTCCCTTCTCTTCCTCTTACTTTTTTTTCACGTTTTTTTACGTTTTTCTCCTTTTCGCCTCTTTTCTGGGCGTATTATTCTTCTTTTTCTTCTTTTTTTTCGTCTAATGCATACCCCATCAGTGCAGCAATGCTTATTCAATACCGCCAGCAGATGGAGACACTGGGGGATAATTTTCTAAGGATTTATACTGATTTTTCCTGTCTGAATTTGTCGCACAGAAAGTTGCAGGCCAAATATGTGTGACATTTCTGCGACTTTAGCTTCTAGAGCATTTTTACAACATTATACATAGGTGCTGAATACATAAAAAGCGACTGTTCAGCGACAGACAAGTCGCATCGGCTGAAAGTAGGCCAGAATGTCAGTCCATGTTGGAGCAGGTTTAGATACAGTCTAAAGTATAGATCTCAAAGTCTGTGCACAGAATTTAGCAAGGGCCTCGCACCTTCTGATGCATCAGGTAGGTGCACAATAGCATAGCCTAACCCTCTGAACTTTGGTCTATATTGATGCGGGACATAGACAGCCAGCTGATGACCAATCCATTAGTGCAATGGATGGCTGGAAGCATTTGTCTTTGCCTTTGCAATACCACAGAAGCAATGCATGGTCAATGTACAGCAATGACACACCTGTGTGAACAGCCAGGAGACCCCCCCCCCCCCCCATGTTATGTTACATAGTTACATAGTTAGTACGGTCGAAAAAAGACATATGTCCATCAAGTTCAACCAGGGAATTAAGGGGTAGGGGTGTGGCGCGATATTGGGGAAGGGATGAGATTTTATATTTCTTCATAAGCATTAATCTTATTTTGTCAATTAGGAACATTCAGCACCCACCCGCTATCAAGGCAGCTGCCTATCATGTCATGCCCTACCTGCACAGGTGTGCTGGCTACTCAAATGATCCAATTAAGGAGGCCATTTAGTCAGCAGCAGCAGAAGTCCTGTGCCTGGACGCTCCAACAGCGGCCAGACACAAGCAGAAGCAGAAGCAGCAGAAGCAGCAGCAGCACCACCTTTTGTTTTTTGGCTGCAGCAGCAGCAAGGCCCACAGGGCTGGCTAGCTGGCTAGCCAGCAAGCAGGTAGCAATGAAAGTAGGAATCTTTCTTTTTAACCCTGTAAGGGGGTGGTGCACTGTACCCGAAGATACTGCCATATCGGGTCAATGCATAGGGCGACGGAAGCAAGCTTCGAAATCGGCCCCCGTTCTCAAAAATCCATTTAATATATGGTCCCCAGATAGGGGACGTATCAGATATTAAACTGATAAGAACAGATACTACACTTGATCTTAGCCAAAAGGCCGAGAAGCGATAACCGTGAAAGGGGCGGGCCCAACAAGGTGCCCTTCATGGGCACTATCACTGCTTGCTGTCAGGGAGGCTGCCAGACAATTTTCCATGCACACTCTGGGCTGGGGGGCAGTCAACCACCAGTACACACAGCAGAACCTAAACCCATACCATTATTGCTAAGCAGCAAGACAGGGGCCCATTGCACTCCCACGGGGCCTTTTTAAATGCAATCCATAACCCGGATTTGCCAGGAACCCTTCTTACTCCTCCTACTTGCATGTGACACTGGGCTTAGGATCTGCATAGGAAACACACACACAAGCACACACCTACCTTTGTTGCCTGCAGATGCCTCCTTGGCTGTCCCCAAACGGTATCAAACCAACACCCACGGGAAGCTGTAAGCATAGAGGACATGCCTGCACCCCATTGGACTTACCTGTGTGGGTTAAACCCGGGTTATTTGACAACCTATGGCGGTGATGGTTCTGCTCAGGCAGAGCAGTGCTGATGCTCCTCATAAAGCTGTCGCTGCTGTGAAGGTTCTAGGTGACATCACAAATCCCTATGGTTACATACACAACAAAGCTGGGTTGTTGTTGTTTACACTCTGCAAGGCCTGTGGAAGTGAGTGACATCATAGCACTGTAGTTCTGAGGGTTCTAGATGGATGCAACAATCTCCTGTTGCTTCTATGAAGGCCATAATAGACAACATCACCAAACAGCTCCATAGTCACATACACAGCAAAGGAGAGATGTTGTTTACACCTAGTGATGTCAGTGGTATTGAGTGACATCACAGCACAGTGCTAAGGCTCCTGGGCCTGGACACAGCAGCGGCTGCAATATCTCAACGGAGAATACGTTTATATATATGTGTGTGTGTGCGCGTATATATATATATATATATATATATATATATATATATATATATATATTTCTCCGCCGAAATCACTTTTAAACCCATTTCCACCTTTTTTTCCCTTCTCTTCCTCTTACTTTTTTTTCACGTTTTTTTACGTTTTTCTCCTTTTCGCCTCTTTTCTGGGCGTATTATTCTTCTTTTTCTTCTTTTTTTTCGTCTAATGCATACCCCATCAGTGCAGCAATGCTTATTCAATACCGCCAGCAGATGGAGACACTGGGGGATAATTTTCTAAGGATTTATACTGATTTTTCCTGTCTGAATTTGTCGCACAGAAAGTTGCAGGCCAAATATGTGTGACATTTCTGCGACTTTAGCTTCTAGAGCATTTTTACAATATTATACATAGGTGCTGAATACATAAAAAGCGACTGTTCAGCGACAGACAAGTCGCATCGGCTGAAAGTAGGCCAGAATGTCAGTCCATGTTGGAGCAGGTTTAGATACAGTCTAAAGTATAGATCTCAAAGTCTGTGCACAGAATTTAGCAAGGGCCTCGCACCTTCTGATGCATCAGGTAGGTGCACAATAGCATAGCCTAACCCTCTGTACTTTGGTCTATATTGATGCGGGACATAGACAGCCAGCTGATGACCAATCCATTAGTGCAATGGATGGCTGGAAACATTTGTCTTTGCCTTTGCAATACCACAGAAGCAATGCATGGTCAATGTACAGCAATGACACACCTGTGTGAACAGCCAGGAGACCCCCCCCCCCCCCATGTTATGTTACATAGTTACATAGTTAGTACGGTCGAAAAAAGACATATGTCCATCAAGTTCAACCAGGGAATTAAGGGGTAGGGGTGTGGCGCGATATTGGGGAAGGGATGAGATTTTATATTTCTTCATAAGCATTAATCTTATTTTGTCAATTAGGAACATTCAGCACCCACCCGCTATCAAGGCAGCTGCCTATCATGTCATGCCCTACCTGCACAGGTGTGCTGGCTACTCAAATGATCCAATTAAGGAGGCCATTTAGTCAGCAGCAGCAGAAGTCCTGTGCCTGGACGCTCCAACAGCGGCCAGACACAAGCAGAAGCAGAAGCAGCAGAAGCAGCAGCAGCACCACCTTTTGTTTTTTGGCTGCAGCAGCAGCAAGGCCCACAGGGCTGGCTAGCTGGCTAGCCAGCAAGCAGGTAGCAATGAAAGTAGGAATCTTTCTTTTTAACCCTGTAAGGGGGTGGTGCACTGTACCCGAAGATACTGCCATATCGGGTCAATGCATAGGGCGACGGAAGCAAGCTTCGAAATCGGCCCCCGTTCTCAAAAATCCATTTAATATATGGTCCCCAGATAGGGGACGTATCAGATATTAAACTGATAAGAACAGATACTACACTTGATCTTAGCCAAAAGGCCGAGAAGCGATAACCGTGAAAGGGGCGGGCCCAACAAGGTGCCCTTCATGGGCACTATCACTGCTTGCTGTCAGGGAGGCTGCCAGACAATTTTCCATGCACACTCTGGGCTGGGGGGCAGTCAACCACCAGTACACACAGCAGAACCTAAACCCATACCATTATTGCTAAGCAGCAAGACAGGGGCCCATTGCACTCCCACGGGGCCTTTTTAAATGCAATCCATAACCCGGATTTGCCAGGAACCCTTCTTACTCCTCCTACTTGCATGTGACACTGGGCTTAGGATCTGCATAGGAAACACACACACAAGCACACACCTACCTTTGTTGCCTGCAGATGCCTCCTTGGCTGTCCCCAAACGGTATCAAACCAACACCCACGGGAAGCTGTAAGCATAGAGGACATGCCTGCACCCCATTGGACTTACCTGTGTGGGTTAAACCCGGGTTATTTGACAACCTATGGCGGTGATGGTTCTGCTCAGGCAGAGCAGTGCTGATGCTCCTCATAAAGCTGTCGCTGCTGTGAAGGTTCTAGGTGACATCACAAATCCCTATGGTTACATACACAACAAAGCTGGGTTGTTGTTGTTTACACTCTGCAAGGCCTGTGGAAGTGAGTGACATCATAGCACTGTAGTTCTGAGGGTTCTAGATGGATGCAACAATCTCCTGTTGCTTCTATGAAGGCCATAATAGACGACATCACCAAACAGCTCCATAGTCACATACACAGCAAAGGAGAGATGTTGTTTACACCTAGTGATGTCAGTGGTATTGAGTGACATCACAGCACAGTGCTAAGGCTCCTGGGCCTGGACACAGCAGCGGCTGCAATATCTCAACGGAGAATACGTTTATATATATGTGTGTGTGTGCGCGTATATATATATATATATATATATATATATATATATATATATATATATATTTCTCCGCCGAAATCACTTTTAAACCCATTTCCACCTTTTTTTCCCTTCTCTTCCTCTTACTTTTTTTTCACGTTTTTTTACGTTTTTCTCCTTTTCGCCTCTTTTCTGGGCGTATTATTCTTCTTTTTCTTCTTTTTTTTCGTCTAATGCATACCCCATCAGTGCAGCAATGCTTATTCAATACCGCCAGCAGATGGAGACACTGGGGGATAATTTTCTAAGGATTTATACTGATTTTTCCTGTCTGAATTTGTCGCACAGAAAGTTGCAGGCCAAATATGTGTGACATTTCTGCGACTTTAGCTTCTAGAGCATTTTTACAATATTATACATAGGTGCTGAATACATAAAAAGCGACTGTTCAGCGACAGACAAGTCGCATCGGCTGAAAGTAGGCCAGAATGTCAGTCCATGTTGGAGCAGGTTTAGATACAGTCTAAAGTATAGATCTCAAAGTCTGTGCACAGAATTTAGCAAGGGCCTCGCACCTTCTGATGCATCAGGTAGGTGCACAATAGCATAGCCTAACCCTCTGTACTTTGGTCTATATTGATGCGGGACATAGACAGCCAGCTGATGACCAATCCATTAGTGCAATGGATGGCTGGAAACATTTGTCTTTGCCTTTGCAATACCACAGAAGCAATGCATGGTCAATGTACAGCAATGACACACCTGTGTGAACAGCCAGGAGACCCCCCCCCCCCCCATGTTATGTTACATAGTTACATAGTTAGTACGGTCGAAAAAAGACATATGTCCATCAAGTTCAACCAGGGAATTAAGGGGTAGGGGTGTGGCGCGATATTGGGGAAGGGATGAGATTTTATATTTCTTCATAAGCATTAATCTTATTTTGTCAATTAGGAACATTCAGCACCCACCCGCTATCAAGGCAGCTGCCTATCATGTCATGCCCTACCTGCACAGGTGTGCTGGCTACTCAAATGATCCAATTAAGGAGGCCATTTAGTCAGCAGCAGCAGAAGTCCTGTGCCTGGACGCTCCAACAGCGGCCAGACACAAGCAGAAGCAGAAGCAGCAGAAGCAGCAGCAGCACCACCTTTTGTTTTTTGGCTGCAGCAGCAGCAAGGCCCACAGGGCTGGCTAGCTGGCTAGCCAGCAAGCAGGTAGCAATGAAAGTAGGAATCTTTCTTTTTAACCCTGTAAGGGGGTGGTGCACTGTACCCGAAGATACTGCCATATCGGGTCAATGCATAGGGCGACGGAAGCAAGCTTCGAAATCGGCCCCCGTTCTCAAAAATCCATTTAATATATGGTCCCCAGATAGGGGACGTATCAGATATTAAACTGATAAGAACAGATACTACACTTGATCTTAGCCAAAAGGCCGAGAAGCGATAACCGTGAAAGGGGCGGGCCCAACAAGGTGCCCTTCATGGGCACTATCACTGCTTGCTGTCAGGGAGGCTGCCAGACAATTTTCCATGCACACTCTGGGCTGGGGGGCAGTCAACCACCAGTACACACAGCAGAACCTAAACCCATACCATTATTGCTAAGCAGCAAGACAGGGGCCCATTGCACTCCCACGGGGCCTTTTTAAATGCAATCCATAACCCGGATTTGCCAGGAACCCTTCTTACTCCTCCTACTTGCATGTGACACTGGGCTTAGGATCTGCATAGGAAACACACACACAAGCACACACCTACCTTTGTTGCCTGCAGATGCCTCCTTGGCTGTCCCCAAACGGTATCAAACCAACACCCACGGGAAGCTGTAAGCATAGAGGACATGCCTGCACCCCATTGGACTTACCTGTGTGGGTTAAACCCGGGTTATTTGACAACCTATGGCGGTGATGGTTCTGCTCAGGCAGAGCAGTGCTGATGCTCCTCATAAAGCTGTCGCTGCTGTGAAGGTTCTAGGTGACATCACAAATCCCTATGGTTACATACACAACAAAGCTGGGTTGTTGTTGTTTACACTCTGCAAGGCCTGTGGAAGTGAGTGACATCATAGCACTGTAGTTCTGAGGGTTCTAGATGGATGCAACAATCTCCTGTTGCTTCTATGAAGGCCATAATAGACGACATCACCAAACAGCTCCATAGTCACATACACAGCAAAGGAGAGATGTTGTTTACACCTAGTGATGTCAGTGGTATTGAGTGACATCACAGCACAGTGCTAAGGCTCCTGGGCCTGGACACAGCAGCGGCTGCAATATCTCAACGGAGAATACGTTTATATATATGTGTGTGTGTGCGCGTATATATATATATATATATATATATATATATATATATATATATATATATTTCTCCGCCGAAATCACTTTTAAACCCATTTCCACCTTTTTTTCCCTTCTCTTCCTCTTACTTTTTTTTCACGTTTTTTTACGTTTTTCTCCTTTTCGCCTCTTTTCTGGGCGTATTATTCTTCTTTTTCTTCTTTTTTTTCGTCTAATGCATACCCCATCAGTGCAGCAATGCTTATTCAATACCGCCAGCAGATGGAGACACTGGGGGATAATTTTCTAAGGATTTATACTGATTTTTCCTGTCTGAATTTGTCGCACAGAAAGTTGCAGGCCAAATATGTGTGACATTTCTGCGACTTTAGCTTCTAGAGCATTTTTACAACATTATACATAGGTGCTGAATACATAAAAAGCGACTGTTCAGCGACAGACAAGTCGCATCGGCTGAAAGTAGGCCAGAATGTCAGTCCATGTTGGAGCAGGTTTAGATACAGTCTAAAGTATAGATCTCAAAGTCTGTGCACAGAATTTAGCAAGGGCCTCGCACCTTCTGATGCATCAGGTAGGTGCACAATAGCATAGCCTAACCCTCTGTACTTTGGTCTATATTGATGCGGGACATAGACAGCCAGCTGATGACCAATCCATTAGTGCAATGGATGGCTGGAAGCATTTGTCTTTGCCTTTGCAATACCACAGAAGCAATGCATGGTCAATGTACAGCAATGACACACCTGTGTGAACAGCCAGGAGACCCCCCATGTTATGTTACATAGTTACATAGTTAGTACGGTCGAAAAAAGACATATGTCCATCAAGTTCAACCAGGGAATTAAGGGGTAGGGGTGTGGCGCGATATTGGGGAAGGGATGAGATTTTATATTTCTTCATAAGCATTAATCTTATTTTGTCAATTAGGAACATTCAGCACCCACCCGCTATCAAGGCAGCTGCCTATCATGTCATGCCCTACCTGCACAGGTGTGCTGGCTACTCAAATGATCCAATTAAGGAGGCCATTTAGTCAGCAGCAGCAGAAGTCCTGTGCCTGGACGCTCCAACAGCGGCCAGACACAAGCAGAAGCAGAAGCAGCAGAAGCAGCAGCAGCAGCACCTTTTGTTTTTTGGCTGCAGCAGCAGCAAGGCCCACAGGGCTGGCTAGCTGGCTAGCCAGCAAGCAGGTAGCAATGAAAGTAGGAATCTTTCTTTTTAACCCTGTAAGGGGGTGGTGCACTGTACCCGAAGATACTGTCATATCGGGTCAATGCATAGGGCGACGGAAGCAAGCTTCGAAATCGGCCCCCGTTCTCAAAAATCCATTTAATATATGGTCCCCAGATAGGGGACGTATCAGATATTAAACTGATAAGAACAGATACTACACTTGATCTTAGCCAAAAGGCCGAGAAGCGATAACCGTGAAAGGGGCGGGCCCAACAAGGTGCCCTTCATGGGCACTATCACTGCTTGCTGTCAGGGAGGCTGCCAGACAATTTTCCATGCACACTCTGGGCTGGGGGGCAGTCAACCACCAGTACACACAGCAGAACCTAAACCCATACCATTATTGCTAAGCAGCAAGACAGGGGCCCATTGCACTCCCACGGGGCCTTTTTAAATGCAATCCATAACCCGGATTTGCCAGGAACCCTTCTTACTCCTCCTACTTGCATGTGACACTGGGCTTAGGATCTGCATAGGAAACACACACACAAGCACACACCTACCTTTGTTGCCTGCAGATGCCTCCTTGGCTGTCCCCAAACGGTATCAAACCAACACCCACGGGAAGCTGTAAGCATAGAGGACATGCCTGCACCCCATTGGACTTACCTGTGTGGGTTAAACCCGGGTTATTTGACAACCTATGGCGGTGATGGTTCTGCTCAGGCAGAGCAGTGCTGATGCTCCTCATAAAGCTGTCGCTGCTGTGAAGGTTCTAGGTGACATCACAAATCCCTATGGTTACATACACAACAAAGCTGGGTTGTTGTTGTTTACACTCTGCAAGGCCTGTGGAAGTGAGTGACATCATAGCACTGTAGTTCTGAGGGTTCTAGATGGATGCAACAATCTCCTGTTGCTTCTATGAAGGCCATAATAGACGACATCACCAAACAGCTCCATAGTCACATACACAGCAAAGGAGAGATGTTGTTTACACCTAGTGATGTCAGTGGTATTGAGTGACATCACAGCACAGTGCTAAGGCTCCTGGGCCTGGACACAGCAGCGGCTGCAATATCTCAACGGAGAATACGTTTATATATATGTGTGTGTGTGCGCGTATATATATATATATATATATATATATATATATATTTCTCCGCCGAAATCACTTTTAAACCCATTTCCACCTTTTTTTCCCTTCTCTTCCTCTTACTTTTTTTTCACGTTTTTTTACGTTTTTCTCCTTTTCGCCTCTTTTCTGGGCGTATTATTCTTCTTTTTCTTCTTTTTTTTCGTCTAATGCATACCCCATCAGTGCAGCAATGCTTATTCAATACCGCCAGCAGATGGAGACACTGGGGGATAATTTTCTAAGGATTTATACTGATTTTTCCTGTCTGAATTTGTCGCACAGAAAGTTGCAGGCCAAATATGTGTGACATTTCTGCGACTTTAGCTTCTAGAGCATTTTTACAACATTATACATAGGTGCTGAATACATAAAAAGCGACTGTTCAGCGACAGACAAGTCGCATCGGCTGAAAGTAGGCCAGAATGTCAGTCCATGTTGGAGCAGGTTTAGATACAGTCTAAAGTATAGATCTCAAAGTCTGTGCACAGAATTTAGCAAGGGCCTCGCACCTTCTGATGCATCAGGTAGGTGCACAATAGCATAGCCTAACCCTCTGTACTTTGGTCTATATTGATGCGGGACATAGACAGCCAGCTGATGACCAATCCATTAGTGCAATGGATGGCTGGAAGCATTTGTCTTTGCCTTTGCAATACCACAGAAGCAATGCATGGTCAATGTACAGCAATGACACACCTGTGTGAACAGCCAGGAGACCCCCCCCCCCCCCCCATGTTATGTTACATAGTTACATAGTTAGTACGGTCGAAAAAAGACATATGTCCATCAAGTTCAACCAGGGAATTAAGGGGTAGGGGTGTGGCGCGATATTGGGGAAGGGATGAGATTTTATATTTCTTCATAAGCATTAATCTTATTTTGTCAATTAGGAACATTCAGCACCCACCCGCTATCAAGGCAGCTGCCTATCATATCATGCCCTACCTGCACAGGTGTGCTGGCTACTCAAATGATCCAATTAAGGAGGCCATTTAGTCAGCAGCACCAGAAGTCCTGTGCCTGGACGCTCCAACAGCGGCCAGACACAAGCAGAAGCAGAAGCAGCAGAAGCAGCAGCAGCACCACCTTTTGTTTTTTGGCTGCAGCAGCAGCAAGGCCCACAGGGCTGGCTAGCTGGCTAGCCAGCAAGCAGGTAGCAATGAAAGTAGGAATCTTTCTTTTTAACCCTGTAAGGGGGTGGTGCACTGTACCCGAAGATACTGCCATATCGGGTCAATGCATAGGGCGACGGAAGCAAGCTTCGAAATCGGCCCCCGTTCTCAAAAATCCATTTAATATATGGTCCCCAGATAGGGGACGTATCAGATATTAAACTGATAAGAACAGATACTACACTTGATCTTAGCCAAAAGGCCGAGAAGCGATAACCGTGAAAGGGGCGGGCCCAACAAGGTGCCCTTCATGGGCACTATCACTGCTTGCTGTCAGGGAGGCTGCCAGACAATTTTCCATGCACACTCTGGGCTGGGGGGCAGTCAACCACCAGTACACACAGCAGAACCTAAACCCATACCATTATTGCTAAGCAGCAAGACAGGGGCCCATTGCACTCCCACGGGGCCTTTTTAAATGCAATCCATAACCCGGATTTGCCAGGAACCCTTCTTACTCCTCCTACTTGCATGTGACACTGGGCTTAGGATCTGCATAGGAAACACACACACAAGCACACACCTACCTTTGTTGCCTGCAGATGCCTCCTTGGCTGTCCCCAAACTGTATCAAACCAACACCCACGGGAAGCTGTAAGCATAGAGGACATGCTTGCACCCCATTGGACTTACCTGTGTGGGTTAAACCCGGGTTATTTGACAACCTATGGCGGTGATGGTTCTGCTCAGGCAGAGCAGTGCTGATGCTCCTCATAAAGCTGTCGCTGCTGTGAAGGTTCTAGGTGACATCACAAATCCCTATGGTTACATACACAACAAAGCTGGGTTGTTGTTGTTTACACTCTGCAAGGCCTGTGGAAGTGAGTGACATCATAGCACTGTAGTTCTGAGGGTTCTAGATGGATGCAACAATCTCCTGTTGCTTCTATGAAGGCCATAATAGACGACATCACCAAACAGCTCCATAGTCACATACACAGCAAAGGAGAGATGTTGTTTACACCTAGTGATGTCAGTGGTATTGAGTGACATCACAGCACAGTGCTAAGGCTCCTGGGCCTGGACACAGCAGCGGCTGCAATATCTCAACGGAGAATACGTTTATATATATGTGTGTGTGTGCGCGTATATATATATATATATATATATATATATATATATATATATATTTCTCCGCCGAAATCACTTTTAAACCCATTTCCACCTTTTTTTCCCTTCTCTTCCTCTTACTTTTTTTTCACGTTTTTTTACGTTTTTCTCCTTTTCGCCTCTTTTCTGGGCGTATTATTCTTCTTTTTCTTCTTTTTTTCCGTCTAATGCATACCCCATCAGTGCAGCAATGCATATTCAATACCGCCAGCAGATGGAGACACTGGGGGATAATTTTCTAAGGATTTATACTGATTTTTCCTGTCTGAATTTGTCGCACAGAAAGTTGCAGGCCAAATATGTGTGACATTTCTGCGACTTTAGCTTCTAGAGCATTTTTACAACATTATACATAGGTGCTGAATACATAAAAAGCGACTGTTCAGCGACAGACAAGTCGCATCGGCTGAAAGTAGGCCAGAATGTCAGTCCATGTTGGAGCAGGTTTAGATACAGTCTAAAGTATAGATCTCAAAGTCTGTGCACAGAATTTAGCAAGGGCCTCGCACCTTCTGATGCATCAGGTAGGTGCACAATAGCATAGCCTAACCCTCTGTACTTTGGTCTATATTGATGCGGGACATAGACAGCCAGCTGATGACCAATCCATTAGTGCAATGGATGGCTGGAAGCATTTGTCTTTGCCTTTGCAATACCACAGAAGCAATGCATGGTCAATGTACAGCAATGACACACCTGTGTGAACAGCCAGGAGACCCCCCCCCCCCCCCCATGTTATGTTACATAGTTACATAGTTAGTACGGTCGAAAAAAGACATATGTCCATCAAGTTCAACCAGGGAATTAAGGGGTAGGGGTGTGGCGCGATATTGGGGAAGGGATGAGATTTTATATTTCTTCATAAGCATTAATCTTATTTTGTCAATTAGGAACATTCAGCACCCACCCGCTATCAAGGCAGCTGCCTATCATATCATGCCCTACCTGCACAGGTGTGCTGGCTACTCAAATGATCCAATTAAGGAGGCCATTTAGTCAGCAGCAGCAGAAGTCCTGTGCCTGGACGCTCCAACAGCGGCCAGACACAAGCAGAAGCAGAAGCAGCAGAAGCAGCAGCAGCAGCACCACCTTTTGTTTTTTGGCTGCAGCAGCAGCAAGGCCCACAGGGCTGGCTAGCTGGCTAGCCAGCAAGCAGGTAGCAATGAAAGTAGGAATCTTTCTTTTTAACCCTGTAAGGGGGTGGTGCACTGTACCCGAAGATACTGCCATATCGGGTCAATGCATAGGGCGACGGAAGCAAGCTTCGAAATCGGCCCCCGTTCTCAAAAATCCATTTAATATATGGTCCCCAGATAGGGGACGTATCAGATATTAAACTGATAAGAACAGATTTTTTTTAAGTTTCCCTCAGAACTAAATCATAGTTCTAAGATCTCATATGAACTAGATTTTTGTGCTCATCATCAGGTAACTTTTTATTTTTTTTATTTTTATTTATTTCCAGAATAAAACAAATTAAAACAACAAAACAACTAACAACAATAACTCAAATAAACCTTAATCCAAAATGAAACCCTTTCTCCACGCGAAAACTGCCAAATAATCAATTAAACCGAATTGAAGAGCTCCACTCTTCAAAGCTTCTTTGACAGGGACTGCCAACCATGGTGACACTTGGTAGGTCGCCATGAAGCGCCTTACATCAGGCTTCATGGACTGCATTATTTTTCCCCTCACAGTTTCAAGCCGGGTATTCACTTTTATTTTAAATTTTACTAGGTCTTGAACAAATATTTCTTTTTCTTCCTTTGGGGCTTGGTCTAGCACCTCACCCAAATATCCAGAAAAATACTCACTGAGAATTATTTTCTTTAATTCCTCTGTTGGCTCCCCTTCAGAAGCCTCACTTACGCTTTCTTCTTCCATTTCTTTTCCTGTGTCCAACTTTTCTTTGCTCTTGCCAGAAACTTTTTTGGCCTCTGGAACTATATTCTCTTCTTTTGTCTTCCTCTTCAATTTCACCCCAACTTCCATAGCCTCAGATTTTTCCGGGCAGTCTTTAAAGAAATGCCCAGTCTTTTTACAGGCCCTGCAGGTCTTACTTTGGCCACACTCAGAAAAGACATGACCTTCCTTCAGACATTTGGTACATATTATCTTTCCACAGCTTTCATGCCTGTATTGTTTGCAGTTTTTGCAAAAAGTTCCCATCTCTGGGAAAAATAAATCCCCTGTGTCCTTTCCTATTTTAAACCGAGCTGGTGGGAGCAGCAATCTTCCGGGCGCCCCCGCATCCTCTTTCAGTCTGCACAAGAACTTCCATTTTCCTGTCCAAAGCTGGTGTTGGTTAAGGACTTTACCTCTTTCCTCTACTTCCACACAAAATTCCTGCAAAAAGAGCTTGATGTCACTTTCTTTCGCGTATGGCGAGTACATCTTAACTGTGAACAGCTTGGTATTGTCCACAAAGTGCTCAACCAATTTTATGCCTTCCATCTTTGGATGATTCCGGGTTTTCTCCAAGGTTTCCAAAAATTTTCTGTAGAAAGACTTGCTGTTGAAAGTAACATCATAGACCCCCTTTCGAGGGTAATCCATGACTGTCAAGATCTCCATTCTTGGCACTTGGAACAGACCAAACAAGATCTCCACAATTAAGAAGTCCAGATTCTTTTCTTCTCTGGCTTGCTCCTCCACGATAAATCGAACAGCATTTTGGACCCGAGCATATTCAGGTATATCCGCCATGTCTGTTCAGCTGCCGAGATCTTCTTCCGTCCTCTGTTTGCAACCAGGCGACCCAGTGGCTGCCTGGTGATCACCTCTCGTTTCCTGGGGAGTAAGCCGTAACCCCAAAAGCAGCAAGGGGGTGAAGCTCCACCAAATAGGTAGAGCGATCCCCCAAGGCCAAGGCACGGGTACCCCAGGAACCTTCCAGCCAGACCAAGTGAGCAGATACTACACTTGATCTTAGCCAAAAGGCCGAGAAGCGATAACCGTGAAAGGGGCGGGCCCAACAAGGTGCCCTTCATGGGCACTATCACTGCTTGCTGTCAGGGAGGCTGCCAGACAATTTTCCATGCACACTCTGGGCTGGGGGGCAGTCAACCACCAGTACACACAGCAGAACCTAAACCCATACCATTATTGCTAAGCAGCAAGACAGGGGCCCATTGCACTCCCACGGGGCCTTTTTAAATGCAATCCATAACCCGGATTTGCCAGGAACCCTTCTTACTCCTCCTACTTGCATGTGACACTGGGCTTAGGATCTGCATAGGAAACACACACACAAGCACACACCTACCTTTGTTGCCTGCAGATGCCTCCTTGGCTGTCCCCAAACGGTATCAAACCAACACCCACGGGAAGCTGTAAGCATAGAGGACATGCCTGCACCCCATTGGACTTACCTGTGTGGGTTAAACCCGGGTTATTTGACAACCTATGGCGGTGATGGTTCTGCTCAGGCAGAGCAGTGCTGATGCTCCTCATAAAGCTGTCGCTGCTGTGAAGGTTCTAGGTGACATCACAAATCCCTATGGTTACATACACAACAAAGCTGGGTTGTTGTTGTTTACACTCTGCAAGGCCTGTGGAAGTGAGTGACATCATAGCACTGTAGTTCTGAGGGTTCTAGATGGATGCAACAATCTCCTGTTGCTTCTATGAAGGCCATAATAGACGACATCACCAAACAGCTCCATAGTCACATACACAGCAAAGGAGAGATGTTGTTTACACCTAGTGATGTCAGTGGTATTGAGTGACATCACAGCACAGTGCTAAGGCTCCTGGGCCTGGACACAGCAGCGGCTGCAATATCTCAACGGAGAATACGTTTATATATATGTGTGTGTGTGCGCGTATATATATATATATATATATATATATATATATATATATATATTTCTCCGCCGAAATCACTTTTAAACCCATTTCCACCTTTTTTTCCCTTCTCTTCCTCTTACTTTTTTTTCACGTTTTTTTTACGTTTTTCTCCTTTTCGCCTCTTTTCTGGGCGTATTATTCTTCTTTTTCTTCTTTTTTTTCCTCTAATGCATACCCCATCAGTGCAGCAATGCTTATTCAATACCGCCAGCAGATGGAGACACTGGGGGATAATTTTCTAAGGATTTATACTGATTTTTCCTGTCTGAATTTGTCGCACAGAAAGTTGCAGGCCAAATATGTGTGACATTTCTGCGACTTTAGCTTCTAGAGCATTTTTACAACATTATACATAGGTGCTGAATACATAAAAAGCGACTGTTCAGCGACAGACAAGTCGCATCGGCTGAAAGTAGGCCAGAATGTCAGTCCATGTTGGAGCAGGTTTAGATACAGTCTAAAGTATAGATCTCAAAGTCTGTGCACAGAATTTAGCAAGGGCCTCGCACCTTCTGATGCATCAGGTAGGTGCACAATAGCATAGCCTAACCCTCTGTACTTTGGTCTATATTGATGCGGGACATAGACAGCCAGCTGATGACCAATCCATTAGTGCAATGGATGGCTGGAAGCATTTGTCTTTGCCTTTGCAATACCACAGAAGCAATGCATGGTCAATGTACAGCAATGACACACCTGTGTGAACAGCCAGGAGACCCCCCCCCCCCCCCCATGTTATGTTACATAGTTACATAGTTAGTACGGTCGAAAAAAGACATATGTCCATCAAGTTCAACCAGGGAATTAAGGGGTAGGGGTGTGGCGCGATATTGGGGAAGGGATGAGATTTTATATTTCTTCATAAGCATTAATCTTATTTTGTCAATTAGGAACATTCAGCACCCACCCGCTATCAAGGCAGCTGCCTATCATGTCATGCCCTACCTGCACAGGTGTGCTGGCTACTCAAATGATCCAATTAAGGAGGCCATTTAGTCAGCAGCAGCAGAAGTCCTGTGCCTGGACGCTCCAACAGCGGCCAGACACAAGCAGAAGCAGAAGCAGCAGAAGCAGCAGCAGCACCACCTTTTGTTTTTTGGCTGCAGCAGCAGCAAGGCCCACAGGGCTGGCTAGCTGGCTAGCCAGCAAGCAGGTAGCAATGAAAGTAGGAATCTTTCTTTTTAACCCTGTAAGGGGGTGGTGCACTGTACCCGAAGATACTGTCATATCGGGTCAATGCATAGGGCGACGGAAGCAAGCTTCGAAATCGGCCCCCGTTCTCAAAAATCCATTTAATATATGGTCCCCAGATAGGGGACGTATCAGATATTAAACTGATAAGAACAGATACTACACTTGATCTTAGCCAAAAGGCCGAGAAGCGATAACCGTGAAAGGGGCGGGCCCAACAAGGTGCCCTTCATGGGCACTATCACTGCTTGCTGTCAGGGAGGCTGCCAGACAATTTTCCATGCACACTCTGGGCTGGGGGGCAGTCAACCACCAGTACACACAGCAGAACCTAAACCCATACCATTATTGCTAAGCAGCAAGACAGGGGCCCATTGCACTCCCACGGGGCCTTTTTAAATGCAATCCATAACCCGGATTTGCCAGGAACCCTTCTTACTCCTCCTACTTGCATGTGACACTGGGCTTAGGATCTGCATAGGAAACACACACACAAGCACACACCTACCTTTGTTGCCTGCAGATGCCTCCTTGGCTGTCCCCAAACGGTATCAAACCAACACCCACGGGAAGCTGTAAGCATAGAGGACATGCCTGCACCCCATTGGACTTACCTGTGTGGGTTAAACCCGGGTTATTTGACAACCTATGGCGGTGATGGTTCTGCTCAGGCAGAGCAGTGCTGATGCTCCTCATAAAGCTGTCGCTGCTGTGAAGGTTCTAGGTGACATCACAAATCCCTATGGTTACATACACAACAAAGCTGGGTTGTTGTTGTTTACACTCTGCAAGGCCTGTGGAAGTGAGTGACATCATAGCACTGTAGTTCTGAGGGTTCTAGATGGATGCAACAATCTCCTGTTGCTTCTATGAAGGCCATAATAGACGACATCACCAAACAGCTCCATAGTCACATACACAGCAAAGGAGAGATGTTGTTTACACCTAGTGATGTCAGTGGTATTGAGTGACATCACAGCACAGTGCTAAGGCTCCTGGGCCTGGACACAGCAGCGGCTGCAATATCTCAACGGAGAATACGTTTATATATATGTGTGTGTGTGCGCGTATATATATATATATATATATATATATATATATATATATATATATATTTCTCCGCCGAAATCACTTTTAAACCCATTTCCACCTTTTTTTCCCTTCTCTTCCTCTTACTTTTTTTTCACGTTTTTTTACGTTTTTCTCCTTTTCGCCTCTTTTCTGGGCGTATTATTCTTCTTTTTCTTCTTTTTTTTCATCTAATGCATACCCCATCAGTGCAGCAATGCTTATTCAATACCGCCAGCAGATGGAGACACTGGGGGATAATTTTCTAAGGATTTATACTGATTTTTCCTGTCTGAATTTGTCGCACAGAAAGTTGCAGGCCAAATATGTGTGACATTTCTGCGACTTTAGCTTCTAGAGCATTTTTACAACATTATACATAGGTGCTGAATACATAAAAAGCGACTGTTCAGCGACAGACAAGTCGCATCGGCTGAAAGTAGGCCAGAATGTCAGTCCATGTTGGAGCAGGTTTAGATACAGTCTAAAGTATAGATCTCAAAGTCTGTGCACAGAATTTAGCAAGGGCCTCGCACCTTCTGATGCATCAGGTAGGTGCACAATAGCATAGCCTAACCCTCTGTACTTTGGTCTATATTGATGCGGGACATAGACAGCCAGCTGATGACCAATCCATTAGTGCAATGGATGGCTGGAAGCATTTGTCTTTGCCTTTGCAATACCACAGAAGCAATGCATGGTCAATGTACAGCAATGACACACCTGTGTGAACAGCCAGGAGACCCCCCCCCCCCCCCCCATGTTATGTTACATAGTTACATAGTTAGTACGGTCGAAAAAAGACATATGTCCATCAAGTTCAACCAGGGAATTAAGGGGTAGGGGTGTGGCGCGATATTGGGGAAGGGATGAGATTTTATATTTCTTCATAAGCATTAATCTTATTTTGTCAATTAGGAACATTCAGCACCCACCCGCTATCAAGGCAGCTGCCTATCATGTCATGCCCTACCTGCACAGGTGTGCTGGCTACTCAAATGATCCAATTAAGGAGGCCATTTAGTCAGCAGCAGCAGAAGTCCTGTGCCTGGACGCTCCAACAGCGGCCAGACACAAGCAGAAGCAGAAGCAGAAGCAGCAGAAGCAGCAGCAGCACCACCTTTTGTTTTTTGGCTGCAGCAGCAGCAAGGCCCACAGGGCTGGCTAGCTGGCTAGCCAGCAAGCAGGTAGCAATGAAAGTAGGAATCTTTCTTTTTAACCCTGTAAGGGGGTGGTGCACTGTACCCGAAGATACTGCCATATCGGGTCAATGCATAGGGCGACGGAAGCAAGCTTCGAAATCGGCCCCCGTTCTCAAAAATCCATTTAATATATGGTCCCCAGATAGGGGACGTATCAGATATTAAACTGATAAGAACAGATTTTTTTTTAAGTTAGCCCTCAGAACTCAATCAGAGCTCCAAGATCTTATATGGACTCGATTGTTTTGTTCATCATCAGGTAACACTTTTATTTATTCCTAAAAAAAGACAAATTGAAATAAAATATTATAACAACAATAAAAATAATAAACATTCCAAAATTATAACAAATTCATTCCCTTTCTCCGGGCGTAAACTGCCAAGTAATCAATTAAACCATAGGTTAAGCTTCCTTTTTCCATTTCCCTTTTTACTGGGATGGCCAACCAGGCCGGTATTTTATAAGTTACCATAAATCGATCCACGTCAGGGCGAAAAGAATCATAAACTTTGTTTCTTACTGCAGGCAACTTGGCTTTAAAGGTGGATAATAGATTATCCAGGTCCTGTAAGAACAATTCTCTTTCCTCATCTGGAGCTCTCTCCAAAATAGTTTGGAAAGACCCTGAATATCCTCTTAAATCTCTCACCGGCTCTTCATTTTTCTTTTTACTCTTATGCTCTCCAATGTTCTTTTCTTCTACTATCATCTCTTTTCCAACAATTTTTGGCTCTTGGGTTACCACAGATCTTTTAATTTCTGGCTCTTGTTCAGAAACTTCTTCTTCTCTTTTCTTCTTCCTCTTTGGACAGTTCACATACATGTGACCAATTTTGTTACATAAATTACATTTACTTTTTTGGCTACAGGATTCGATTTCATGACCTTCTTTTTGGCATTTTTGGCACCACATTGAGGTGCACTCTTCCTTTAAATGGCCATATTTCTTGCATTTTCTACAGAAATTCTGCATACCTGCAAAAAACATATCTCCATTGATAACCCCTATTTTAAAACGGGCAGGGGGATAAAGAACTCTTCCATCTGCGTCTTCCTTGAACTTTACTTTAAATCTCCACTTTGTTGTCCAGACTCCATACTGATTATAAATTTTCCCAAGTGGCGCAATTTCCTCACAAAATTGGGTCAAAAGAATTATAATATCCTCCTCAGGGACGTAAGGACTATACATCCTCACCGTTAAAATTCTTTCTCTCCTGGGAAAGTGGGGAATGACTTCCACGCCCTCCCACACTGGATCAGACTGGATTGTCTCAAATTTCTTCCAAAATAAATCATAATCCTCTTCGGAAACCAAAATAACATCAAAGCACCCTTTCTTTGGAAATTCCAACATGGAAAGGATTTGTGTCTTTGCAATTTCCAAAACTCCAAAAAGAATTTCCTCCATTACAAAGGAAAGTCCTCTTCTTTTCTTCTCAAGGTCTTTCAGCAGGATCCGGACCCCATTCTTGATCTTCCCAAAAAAAGGAACCTCCTCTCCAACAGATTGAGAGGTGTCCATGATGTCTTCCATCTTCAATAGGCGTGTCCAGGCAGGGACAGAAAAACACTCCCCCACCAAAGAGTGGGCAGTGAAGGGTGATCGCCTCCCGTTGTCTGGGGACTAAGCCGGCTCCCTAATAGCAGCAGGGGGGTGAAGTCCCTCCGTTAAGAAGGACGATCCCCCCAGGCCAAGGAGCCGGGTACCCCAGACACCCTCTGACCAGACCAAGTGAGCAGATACTACACTTGATCTTAGCCAAAAGGCCGAGAAGCGATAACCGTGAAAGGGGCGGGCCCAACAAGGTGCCCTTCATGGGCACTATCACTGCTTGCTGTCAGGGAGGCTGCCAGACAATTTTCCATGCACACTCTGGGCTGGGGGGCAGTCAACCACCAGTACACACAGCAGAACCTAAACCCATACCATTATTGCTAAGCAGCAAGACAGGGGCCCATTGCACTCCCACGGGGCCTTTTTAAATGCAATCCATAACCCGGATTTGCCAGGAACCCTTCTTACTCCTCCTACTTGCATGTGACACTGGGCTTAGGATCTGCATAGGAAACACACACACAAGCACACACCTACCTTTGTTGCCTGCAGATGCCTCCTTGGCTGTCCCCAAACGGTATCAAACCAACACCCACGGGAAGCTGTAAGCATAGAGGACATGCTTGCACCCCATTGGACTTACCTGTGTGGGTTAAACCCGGGTTATTTGACAACCTATGGCGGTGATGGTTCTGCTCAGGCAGAGCAGTGCTGATGCTCCTCATAAAGCTGTCGCTGCTGTGAAGGTTCTAGGTGACATCACAAATCCCTATGGTTACATACACAACAAAGCTGGGTTGTTGTTGTTTACACTCTGCAAGGCCTGTGGAAGTGAGTGACATCATAGCACTGTAGTTCTGAGGGTTCTAGATGGATGCAACAATCTCCTGTTGCTTCTATGAAGGCCATAATAGACGACATCACCAAACAGCTCCATAGTCACATACACAGCAAAGGAGAGATGTTGTTTACACCTAGTGATGTCAGTGGTATTGAGTGACATCACAGCACAGTGCTAAGGCTCCTGGGCCTGGACACAGCAGCGGCTGCAATATCTCAACGGAGAATACGTTTATATATATGTGTGTGTGTGCGCGTATATATATATATATATATATATATATATATATATATATATATATTTCTCCGCCGAAATCACTTTTAAACCCATTTCCACCTTTTTTTCCCTTCTCTTCCTCTTACTTTTTTTTCACGTTTTTTTACGTTTTTCTCCTTTTCGCCTCTTTTCTGGGCGTATTATTCTTCTTTTTCTTCTTTTTTTTCGTCTAATGCATACCCCATCAGTGCAGCAATGCTTATTCAATACCGCCAGCAGATGGAGACACTGGGGGATAATTTTCTAAGGATTTATACTGATTTTTCCTGTCTGAATTTGTCGCACAGAAAGTTGCAGGCCAAATATGTGTGACATTTCTGCGACTTTAGCTTCTAGAGCATTTTTACAACATTATACATAGGTGCTGAATACATAAAAAGCGACTGTTCAGCGACAGACAAGTCGCATCGGCTGAAAGTAGGCCAGAATGTCA
The DNA here is from genome assembly GCF_029499605.1 of Hyla sarda. Lineage (NCBI taxonomy): Eukaryota > Metazoa > Chordata > Amphibia > Anura > Hylidae > Hyla > Hyla sarda. The sequence continues at coordinate 26,703 of NW_026608494.1, forward strand.
GTCCATGTTGGAGCAGGTTTAGATACAGTCTAAAGTATAGATCTCAAAGTCTGTGCACAGAATTTAGCAAGGGCCTCGCACCTTCTGATGCATCAGGTAGGTGCACAATAGCATAGCCTAACCCTCTGTACTTTGGTCTATATTGATGCGGGACATAGACAGCCAGCTGATGACCAATCCATTAGTGCAATGGATGGCTGGAAGCATTTGTCTTTGCAATACCACAGAAGCAATGCATGGTCAATGTACAGCAATGACACACCTGTGTGAACAGCCAGGAGACCCCCCCCCCCCCCATGTTATGTTACATAGTTACATAGTTAGTACGGTCGAAAAAAGACATATGTCCATCAAGTTCAACCAGGGAATTAAGGGGTAGGGGTGTGGCGCGATATTGGGGAAGGGATGAGATTTTATATTTCTTCATAAGCATTAATCTTATTTTGTCAATTAGGAACATTCAGCACCCACCCGCTATCAAGGCAGCTGCCTATCATGTCATGCCCTACCTGCACAGGTGTGCTGGCTACTCAAATGATCCAATTAAGGAGGCCATTTAGTCAGCAGCAGCAGAAGTCCTGTGCCTGGACGCTCCAACAGCGGCCAGACACAAGCAGAAGCAGAAGCAGCAGAAGCAGCAGCAGCACCACCTTTTGTTTTTTGGCTGCAGCAGCAGCAAGGCCCACAGGGCTGGCTAGCTGGCTAGCCAGCAAGCAGGTAGCAATGAAAGTAGGAATCTTTCTTTTTAACCCTGTAAGGGGGTGGTGCACTGTACCCGAAGATACTGCCATATCGGGTCAATGCATAGGGCGACGGAAGCAAGCTTCGAAAGCGGCCCCCGTTCTCAAAAATCCATTTAATATATGGTCCCCAGATAGGGGACGTATCAGATATTAAACTGATAAGAACAGATACTACACTTGATCTTAGCCAAAAGGCCGAGAAGCGATAACCGTGAAAGGGGCGGGCCCAACAAGGTGCCCTTCATGGGCACTATCACTGCTTGCTGTCAGGGAGGCTGCCAGACAATTTTCCATGCACACTCTGGGCTGGGGGGCAGTCAACCACCAGTACACACAGCAGAACCTAAACCCATACCATTATTGCTAAGCAGCAAGACAGGGGCCCATTGCACTCCCACGGGGCCTTTTTAAATGCAATCCATAACCCGGATTTGCCAGGAACCCTTCTTACTCCTCCTACTTGCATGTGACACTGGGCTTAGGATCTGCATAGGAAACACACACACAAGCACACACCTACCTTTGTTGCCTGCAGATGCCTCCTTGGCTGTCCCCAAACGGTATCAAACCAACACCCACGGGAAGCTGTAAGCATAGAGGACATGCCTGCACCCCATTGGACTTACCTGTGTGGGTTAAACCCGGGTTATTTGACAACCTATGGCGGTGATGGTTCTGCTCAGGCAGAGCAGTGCTGATGCTCCTCATAAAGCTGTCGCTGCTGTGAAGGTTCTAGGTGACATCACAAATCCCTATGGTTACATACACAACAAAGCTGGGTTGTTGTTGTTTACACTCTGCAAGGCCTGTGGAAGTGAGTGACATCATAGCACTGTAGTTCTGAGGGTTCTAGATGGATGCAACAATCTCCTGTTGCTTCTATGAAGGCCATAATAGACGACATCACCAAACAGCTCCATAGTCACATACACAGCAAAGGAGAGATGTTGTTTACACCTAGTGATGTCAGTGGTATTGAGTGACATCACAGCACAGTGCTAAGGCTCCTGGGCCTGGACACAGCAGCGGCTGCAATATCTCAACGGAGAATACGTTTATATATATGTGTGTGTGTGCGCGTATATATATATATATATATATATATATATATATATATATATATATATATTTCTCCGCCGAAATCACTTTTAAACCCATTTCCACCTTTTTTTCCCTTCTCTTCCTCTTACTTTTTTTTCACGTTTTTTTACGTTTTTCTCCTTTTCGCCTCTTTTCTGGGCGTATTATTCTTCTTTTTCTTCTTTTTTTTCATCTAATGCATACCCCATCAGTGCAGCAATGCTTATTCAATACCGCCAGCAGATGGAGACACTGGGGGATAATTTTCTAAGGATTTATACTGATTTTTCCTGTCTGAATTTGTCGCACAGAAAGTTGCAGGCCAAATATGTGTGACATTTCTGCGACTTTAGCTTCTAGAGCATTTTTACAACATTATACATAGGTGCTGAATACATAAAAAGCGACTGTTCAGCGACAGACAAGTCGCATCGGCTGAAAGTAGGCCAGAATGTCAGTCCATGTTGGAGCAGGTTTAGATACAGTCTAAAGTATAGATCTCAAAGTCTGTGCACAGAATTTAGCAAGGGCCTCGCACCTTCTGATGCATCAGGTAGGTGCACAATAGCATAGCCTAACCCTCTGTACTTTGGTCTATATTGATGCGGGACATAGACAGCCAGCTGATGACCAATCCATTAGTGCAATGGATGGCTGGAAGCATTTGTCTTTGCCTTTGCAATACCACAGAAGCAATGCATGGTCAATGTACAGCAATGACACACCTGTGTGAACAGCCAGGAGACCCCCCCCCCCCCCCCATGTTATGTTACATAGTTACATAGTTAGTACGGTCGAAAAAAGACATATGTCCATCAAGTTCAACCAGGGAATTAAGGGGTAGGGGTGTGGCGCGATATTGGGGAAGGGATGAGATTTTATATTTCTTCATAAGCATTAATCTTATTTTGTCAATTAGGAACATTCAGCACCCACCCGCTATCAAGGCAGCTGCCTATCATGTCATGCCCTACCTGCACAGGTGTGCTGGCTACTCAAATGATCCAATTAAGGAGGCCATTTAGTCAGCAGCAGCAGAAGTCCTGTGCCTGGACGCTCCAACAGCGGCCAGACACAAGCAGAAGCAGAAGCAGAAGCAGCAGAAGCAGCAGCAGCACCACCTTTTGTTTTTTGGCTGCAGCAGCAGCAAGGCCCACAGGGCTGGCTAGCTGGCTAGCCAGCAAGCAGGTAGCAATGAAAGTAGGAATCTTTCTTTTTAACCCTGTAAGGGGGTGGTGCACTGTACCCGAAGATACTGCCATATCGGGTCAATGCATAGGGCGACGGAAGCAAGCTTCGAAATCGGCCCCCGTTCTCAAAAATCCATTTAATATATGGTCCCCAGATAGGGGACGTATCAGATATTAAACTGATAAGAACAGATTTTTTTTTAAGTTAGCCCTCAGAACTCAATCAGAGCTCCAAGATCTTATATGGACTCGATTGTTTTGTTCATCATCAGGTAACACTTTTATTTATTCCTAAAAAAAGACAAATTGAAATAAAATATTATAACAACAATAAAAATAATAAACATTCCAAAATTATAACAAATTCATTCCCTTTCTCCGGGCGTAAACTGCCAAGTAATCAATTAAACCATAGGTTAAGCTTCCTTTTTCCATTTCCCTTTTTACTGGGATGGCCAACCAGGCCGGTATTTTATAAGTTACCATAAATCGATCCACGTCAGGGCGAAAAGAATCATAAACTTTGTTTCTTACTGCAGGCAACTTGGCTTTAAAGGTGGATAATAGATTATCCAGGTCCTGTAAGAACAATTCTCTTTCCTCATCTGGAGCTCTCTCCAAAATAGTTTGGAAAGACCCTGAATATCCTCTTAAATCTCTCACCGGCTCTTCATTTTTCTTTTTACTCTTATGCTCTCCAATGTTCTTTTCTTCTACTATCATCTCTTTTCCAACAATTTTTGGCTCTTGGGTTACCACAGATCTTTTAATTTCTGGCTCTTGTTCAGAAACTTCTTCTTCTCTTTTCTTCTTCCTCTTTGGACAGTTCACATACATGTGACCAATTTTGTTACATAAATTACATTTACTTTTTTGGCTACAGGATTCGATTTCATGACCTTCTTTTTGGCATTTTTGGCACCACATTGAGGTGCACTCTTCCTTTAAATGGCCATATTTCTTGCATTTTCTACAGAAATTCTGCATACCTGCAAAAAACATATCTCCATTGATAACCCCTATTTTAAAACGGGCAGGGGGATAAAGAACTCTTCCATCTGCGTCTTCCTTGAACTTTACTTTAAATCTCCACTTTGTTGTCCAGACTCCATACTGATTATAAATTTTCCCAAGTGGCGCAATTTCCTCACAAAATTGGGTCAAAAGAATTATAATATCCTCCTCAGGGACGTGAGGACTATACATCCTCACCGTTAAAATTCTTTCTCTCCTGGGAAAGTGGGGAATGACTTCCACGCCCTCCCACACTGGATCAGACTGGATTGTCTCAAATTTCTTCCAAAATAAATCATAATCCTCTTCGGAAACCAAAATAACATCAAAGCACCCTTTCTTTGGAAATTCCAACATGGAAAGGATTTGTGTCTTTGCAATTTCCAAAACTCCAAAAAGAATTTCCTCCATTACAAAGGAAAGTCCTCTTCTTTTCTTCTCAAGGTCTTTCAGCAGGATCCGGACCCCATTCTTGATCTTCCCAAAAAAAGGAACCTCCTCTCCAACAGATTGAGAGGTGTCCATGATGTCTTCCATCTTCAATAGGCGTGTCCAGGCAGGGACAGAAAAACACTCCCCCACCAAAGAGTGGGCAGTGAAGGGTGATCGCCTCCCGTTGTCTGGGGACTAAGCCGGCTCCCTAATAGCAGCAGGGGGGTGAAGTCCCTCCGTTAAGAAGGACGATCCCCCCAGGCCAAGGAGCCGGGTACCCCAGACACCCTCTGACCAGACCAAGTGAGCAGATACTACACTTGATCTTAGCCAAAAGGCCGAGAAGCGATAACCGTGAAAGGGGCGGGCCCAACAAGGTGCCCTTCATGGGCACTATCACTGCTTGCTGTCAGGGAGGCTGCCAGACAATTTTCCATGCACACTCTGGGCTGGGGGGCAGTCAACCACCAGTACACACAGCAGAACCTAAACCCATACCATTATTGCTAAGCAGCAAGACAGGGGCCCATTGCACTCCCACGGGGCCTTTTTAAATGCAATCCATAACCCGGATTTGCCAGGAACCCTTCTTACTCCTCCTACTTGCATGTGACACTGGGCTTAGGATCTGCATAGGAAACACACACACAAGCACACACCTACCTTTGTTGCCTGCAGATGCCTCCTTGGCTGTCCCCAAACGGTATCAAACCAACACCCACGGGAAGCTGTAAGCATAGAGGACATGCTTGCACCCCATTGGACTTACCTGTGTGGGTTAAACCCGGGTTATTTGACAACCTATGGCGGTGATGGTTCTGCTCAGGCAGAGCAGTGCTGATGCTCCTCATAAAGCTGTCGCTGCTGTGAAGGTTCTAGGTGACATCACAAATCCCTATGGTTACATACACAACAAAGCTGGGTTGTTGTTGTTTACACTCTGCAAGGCCTGTGGAAGTGAGTGACATCATAGCACTGTAGTTCTGAGGGTTCTAGATGGATGCAACAATCTCCTGTTGCTTCTATGAAGGCCATAATAGACGACATCACCAAACAGCTCCATAGTCACATACACAGCAAAGGAGAGATGTTGTTTACACCTAGTGATGTCAGTGGTATTGAGTGACATCACAGCACAGTGCTAAGGCTCCTGGGCCTGGACACAGCAGCGGCTGCAATATCTCAACGGAGAATACGTTTATATATATGTGTGTGTGTGCGCGTATATATATATATATATATATATATATATATATATATATATATATATATTTCTCCGCCGAAATCACTTTTAAACCCATTTCCACCTTTTTTTCCCTTCTCTTCCTCTTACTTTTTTTTCACGTTTTTTTACGTTTTTCTCCTTTTCGCCTCTTTTCTGGGCGTATTATTCTTCTTTTTCTTCTTTTTTTTCGTCTAATGCATACCCCATCAGTGCAGCAATGCTTATTCAATACCGCCAGCAGATGGAGACACTGGGGGATAATTTTCTAAGGATTTATACTGATTTTTCCTGTCTGAATTTGTCGCACAGAAAGTTGCAGGCCAAATATGTGTGACATTTCTGCGACTTTAGCTTCTAGAGCATTTTTACAACATTATACATAGGTGCTGAATACATAAAAAGCGACTGTTCAGCGACAGACAAGTCGCATCGGCTGAAAGTAGGCCAGAATGTCAGTCCATGTTGGAGCAGGTTTAGATACAGTCTAAAGTATAGATCTCAAAGTCTGTGCACAGAATTTAGCAAGGGCCTCGCACCTTCTGATGCATCAGGTAGGTGCACAATAGCATAGCCTAACCCTCTGTACTTTGGTCTATATTGATGCGGGACATAGACAGCCAGCTGATGACCAATCCATTAGTGCAATGGATGGCTGGAAGCATTTGTCTTTGCAATACCACAGAAGCAATGCATGGTCAATGTACAGCAATGACACACCTGTGTGAACAGCCAGGAGACCCCCCCCCCCCCCATGTTATGTTACATAGTTACATAGTTAGTACGGTCGAAAAAAGACATATGTCCATCAAGTTCAACCAGGGAATTAAGGGGTAGGGGTGTGGCGCGATATTGGGGAAGGGATGAGATTTTATATTTCTTCATAAGCATTAATCTTATTTTGTCAATTAGGAACATTCAGCACCCACCCGCTATCAAGGCAGCTGCCTATCATGTCATGCCCTACCTGCACAGGTGTGCTGGCTACTCAAATGATCCAATTAAGGAGGCCATTTAGTCAGCAGCAGCAGAAGTCCTGTGCCTGGACGCTCCAACAGCGGCCAGACACAAGCAGAAGCAGAAGCAGCAGAAGCAGCAGCAGCACCACCTTTTGTTTTTTGGCTGCAGCAGCAGCAAGGCCCACAGGGCTGGCTAGCTGGCTAGCCAGCAAGCAGGTAGCAATGAAAGTAGGAATCTTTCTTTTTAACCCTGTAAGGGGGTGGTGCACTGTACCCGAAGATACTGCCATATCGGGTCAATGCATAGGGCGACGGAAGCAAGCTTCGAAAGCGGCCCCCGTTCTCAAAAATCCATTTAATATATGGTCCCCAGATAGGGGACGTATCAGATATTAAACTGATAAGAACAGATACTACACTTGATCTTAGCCAAAAGGCCGAGAAGCGATAACCGTGAAAGGGGCGGGCCCAACAAGGTGCCCTTCATGGGCACTATCACTGCTTGCTGTCAGGGAGGCTGCCAGACAATTTTCCATGCACACTCTGGGCTGGGGGTCAGTCAACCACCAGTACACACAGCAGAACCTAAACCCATACCATTATTGCGAAACAGCAAGACAGGGGCCCATTGCACTCCCACGGGGCCTTTTTAAATGCAATCCATAACCCGGATTTGCCAGGAACCCTTCTTACTCCTCCTACTTGCATGTGACACTGGGCTTAGGATCTGCATAGGAAACACACACACAAGCACACACCTACCTTTGTTGCCTGCAGATGCCTCCTTGGCTGTCCCCAAACGGTATCAAACCAACACCCACGGGAAGCTGTAAGCATAGAGGACATGCCTGCACCCCATTGGACTTACCTGTGTGGGTTAAACCCGGGTTATTTGACAACCTATGGCGGTGATGGTTCTGCTCAGGCAGAGCAGTGCTGATGCTCCTCATAAAGCTGTCGCTGCTGTGAAGGTTCTAGGTGACATCACAAATCCCTATGGTTACATACACAACAAAGCTGGGTTGTTGTTGTTTACACTCTGCAAGGCCTGTGGAAGTGAGTGACATCATAGCACTGTAGTTCTGAGGGTTCTAGATGGATGCAACAATCTCCTGTTGCTTCTATGAAGGCCATAATAGACGACATCACCAAACAGCTCCATAGTCACATACACAGCAAAGGAGAGATGTTGTTTACACCTAGTGATGTCAGTGGTATTGAGTGACATCACAGCACAGTGCTAAGGCTCCTGGGCCTGGACACAGCAGCGGCTGCAATATCTCAACGGAGAATACGTTTATATATATGTGTGTGTGTGCGCGTATATATATATATATATATATATATATATATATATATATATATTTCTCCGCCGAAATCACTTTTAAACCCATTTCCACCTTTTTTTCCCTTCTCTTCCTCTTACTTTTTTTTCACGTTTTTTTACGTTTTTCTCCTTTTCGCCTCTTTTCTGGGCGTATTATTCTTCTTTTTCTTCTTTTTTTTCGTCTAATGCATACCCCATCAGTGCAGCAATGCTTATTCAATACCGCCAGCAGATGGAGACACTGGGGGATAATTTTCTAAGGATTTATACTGATTTTTCCTGTCTGAATTTGTCGCACAGAAAGTTGCAGGCCAAATATGTGTGACATTTCTGCGACTTTAGCTTCTAGAGCATTTTTACAACATTATACATAGGTGCTGAATACATAAAAAGCGACTGTTCAGCGACAGACAAGTCGCATCGGCTGAAAGTAGGCCAGAATGTCAGTCCATGTTGGAGCAGGTTTAGATACAGTCTAAAGTATAGATCTCAAAGTCTGTGCACAGAATTTAGCAAGGGCCTCGCACCTTCTGATGCATCAGGTAGGTGCACAATAGCATAGCCTAACCCTCTGTACTTTGGTCTATATTGATGCGGGACATAGACAGCCAGCTGATGACCAATCCATTAGTGCAATGGATGGCTGGAAGCATTTGTCTTTGCCTTTGCAATACCACAGAAGCAATGCATGGTCAATGTACAGCAATGACACACCTGTGTGAACAGCCAGGAGACCCCCCCCCCCCCCCCATGTTATGTTACATAGTTACATAGTTAGTACGGTCGAAAAAAGACATATGTCCATCAAGTTCAACCAGGGAATTAAGGGGTAGGGGTGTGGCGCGATATTGGGGAAGGGATGAGATTTTATATTTCTTCATAAGCATTAATCTTATTTTGTCAATTAGGAACATTCAGCACCCACCCGCTATCAAGGCAGCTGCCTATCATGTCATGCCCTACCTGCACAGGTGTGCTGGCTACTCAAATGATCCAATTAAGGAGGCCATTTAGTCAGCAGCAGCAGAAGTCCTGTGCCTGGACGCTCCAACAGCGGCCAGACACAAGCAGAAGCAGAAGCAGCAGAAGCAGCAGCAGCACCACCTTTTGTTTTTTGGCTGCAGCAGCAGCAAGGCCCACAGGGCTGGCTAGCTGGCTAGCCAGCAAGCAGGTAGCAATGAAAGTAGGAATCTTTCTTTTTAACCCTGTAAGGGGGTGGTGCACTGTACCCGAAGATACTGCCATATCGGGTCAATGCATAGGGCGACGGAAGCAAGCTTCGAAATCGGCCCCCGTTCTCAAAAATCCATTTAATATATGGTCCCCAGATAGGGGACGTATCAGATATTAAACTGATAAGAACAGATACTACACTTGATCTTAGCCAAAAGGCCGAGAAGCGATAACCGTGAAAGGGGCGGGCCCAACAAGGTGCCCTTCATGGGCACTATCACTGCTTGCTGTCAGGGAGGCTGCCAGACAATTTTCCATGCACACTCTGGGCTGGGGGGCAGTCAACCACCAGTACACACAGCAGAACCTAAACCCATACCATTATTGCTAAGCAGCAAGACAGGGGCCCATTGCACTCCCACGGGGCCTTTTTAAATGCAATCCATAACCCGGATTTGCCAGGAACCCTTCTTACTCCTCCTACTTGCATGTGACACTGGGCTTAGGATCTGCATAGGAAACACACACACAAGCACACACCTACCTTTGTTGCCTGCAGATGCCTCCTTGGCTGTCCCCAAACGGTATCAAACCAACACCCACGGGAAGCTGTAAGCATAGAGGACATGCCTGCACCCCATTGGACTTACCTGTGTGGGTTAAACCCGGGTTATTTGACAACCTATGGCGGTGATGGTTCTGCTCAGGCAGAGCAGTGCTGATGCTCCTCATAAAGCTGTCGCTGCTGTGAAGGTTCTAGGTGACATCACAAATCCCTATGGTTACATACACAACAAAGCTGGGTTGTTGTTGTTTACACTCTGCAAGGCCTGTGGAAGTGAGTGACATCATAGCACTGTAGTTCTGAGGGTTCTAGATGGATGCAACAATCTCCTGTTGCTTCTATGAAGGCCATAATAGACGACATCACCAAACAGCTCCATAGTCACATACACAGCAAAGGAAAGATGTTGTTTACACCTAGTGATGTCAGTGGTATTGAGTGACATCACAGCACAGTGCTAAGGCTCCTGGGCCTGGACACAGCAGCGGCTGCAATATCTCAACGGAGAATACGTTTATATATATGTGTGTGTGTGTGCGCGTATATATATATATATATATATATATATATATATATATATATATTTCTCCGCCGAAATCACTTTTAAACCCATTTCCACCTTTTTTTCCCTTCTCTTCCTCTTACTTTTTTTTCACGTTTTTTTACGTTTTTCTCCTTTTCGCCTCTTTTCTGGGCGTATTATTCTTCTTTTTCTTCTTTTTTTTCGTCTAATGCATACCCCATCAGTGCAGCAATGCTTATTCAATACCGCCAGCAGATGGAGACACTGGGGGATAATTTTCTAAGGATTTATACTGATTTTTCCTGTCTGAATTTGTCGCACAGAAAGTTGCAGGCCAAATATGTGTGACATTTCTGCGACTTTAGCTTCTAGAGCATTTTTACAACATTATACATAGGTGCTGAATACATAAAAAGCGACTGTTCAGCGACAGACAAGTCGCATCGGCTAAAAGTAGGCCAGAATGTCAGTCCATGTTGGAGCAGGTTTAGATACAGTCTAAAGTATAGATCTCAAAGTCTGTGCACAGAATTTAGCAAGGGCCTCGCACCTTCTGATGCATCAGGTAGGTGCACAATAGCATAGCCTAACCCTCTGTACTTTGGTCTATATTGATGCGGGACATAGACAGCCAGCTGATGACCAATCCATTAGTGCAATGGATGGCTGGAAGCATTTGTCTTTGCCTTTGCAATACCACAGAAGCAATGCATGGTCAATGTACAGCAATGACACACCTGTGTGAACAGCCAGGTGACCCCCCCCCCCCCCCATGTTATGTTACATAGTTACATAGTTAGTACGGTCGAAAAAAGACATATGTCCATCAAGTTCAACCAGGGAATTAAGGGGTAGGGGTGTGGCGCGATATTGGGGAAGGGATGAGATTTTATATTTCTTCATAAGCATTAATCTTATTTTGTCAATTAGGAACATTCAGCACCCACCCGCTATCAAGGCAGCTGCCTATCATGTCATGCCCTACCTGCACAGGTGTGCTGGCTACTCAAATGATCCAATTAAGGAGGCCATTTAGTCAGCAGCAGCAGAAGTCCTGTGCCTGGACGCTCCAACAGCGGCCAGACACAAGCAGAAGCAGAAGCAGCAGAAGCAGCAGCAGCACCACCTTTTGTTTTTTGGCTGCAGCAGCAGCAAGGCCCACAGGGCTGGCTAGCTGGCTAGCCAGCAAGCAGGTAGCAATGAAAGTAGGAATCTTTCTTTTTAACCCTGTAAGGGGGTGGTGCACTGTACCCGAAGATACTGCCATATCGGGTCAATGCATAGGGCGACGGAAGCAAGCTTCGAAATCGGCCCCCGTTCTCAAAAATCCATTTAATATATGGTCCCCAGATAGGGGACGTATCAGATATTAAACTGATAAGAACAGATACTACACTTGATCTTAGCCAAAAGGCCGAGAAGCGATAACCGTGAAAGGGGCGGGCCCAACAAGGTGCCCTTCATGGGCACTATCACTGCTTGCTGTCAGGGAGGCTGCCAGACAATTTTCCATGCACACTCTGGGCTGGGGGGCAGTCAACCACCAGTACACACAGCAGAACCTAAACCCATACCATTATTGCTAAGCAGCAAGACAGGGGCCCATTGCACTCCCACGGGGCCTTTTTAAATGCAATCCATAACCCGGATTTGCCAGGAACCCTTCTTACTCCTCCTACTTGCATGTGACACTGGGCTTAGGATCTGCATAGGAAACACACACACAAGCACACACCTACCTTTGTTGCCTGCAGATGCCTCCTTGGCTGTCCCCAAACGGTATCAAACCAACACCCACGGGAAGCTGTAAGCATAGAGGACATGCCTGCACCCCATTGGACTTACCTGTGTGGGTTAAACTCGGGTTATTTGACAACCTATGGCGGTGATGGTTCTGCTCAGGCAGAGCAGTGCTGATGCTCCTCATAAAGCTGTCGCTGCTGTGAAGGTTCTAGGTGACATCACAAATCCCTATGGTTACATACACAACAAAGCTGGGTTGTTGTTGTTTACACTCTGCAAGGCCTGTGGAAGTGAGTGACATCATAGCACTGTAGTTCTGAGGGTTCTAGATGGATGCAACAATCTCCTGTTGCTTCTATGAAGGCCATAATAGACGACATCACCAAACAGCTCCATAGTCACATACACAGCAAAGGAAAGATGTTGTTTACACCTAGTGATGTCAGTGGTATTGAGTGACATCACAGCACAGTGCTAAGGCTCCTGGGCCTGGACACAGCAGCGGCTGCAATATCTCAACGGAGAATACGTTTATATATATGTGTGTGTGTGTGCGCGTATATATATATATATATATATATATATATATATATATATATATATATTTCTCCGCCGAAATCACTTTTAAACCCATTTCCACCTTTTTTTCCCTTCTCTTCCTCTTACATTTTTTTTCACGTTTTTTTACGTTTTTCTCCTTTTCGCCTCTTTTCTGGGCGTATTATTCTTCTTTTTCTTCTTTTTTTTCGTCTAATGCATACCCCATCAGTGCAGCAATGCTTATTCAATACCGCCAGCAGATGGAGACACAGGGGGATAATTTTCTAAGGATTTATACTGATTTTTCCTGTCTGAATTTGTCGCACAGAAAGTTGCAGGCCAAATATGTGTGACATTTCTGCGACTTTAGCTTCTAGAGCATTTTTACAACATTATACATAGGTGCTGAATACATAAAAAGCGACTGTTCAGCGACAGACAAGTCGCATCGGCTAAAAGTAGGCCAGAATGTCAGTCCATGTTGGAGCAGGTTTAGATACAGTCTAAAGTATAGATCTCAAAGTCTGTGCACAGAATTTAGCAAGGGCCTCGCACCTTCTGATGCATCAGGTAGGTGCACAATAGCATAGCCTAACCCTCTGTACTTTGGTCTATATTGATGCGGGACATAGACAGCCAGCTGATGACCAATCTATTAGTGCAATGGATGGCTGGAAGCATTTGTCTTTGCCTTTGCAATACCACAGAAGCAATGCATGGTCAATGTACAGCAATGACACACCTGTGTGAACAGCCAGGTGACCCCCCCCCCCCCCATGTTATGTTACATAGTTACATAGTTAGTACGGTCGAAAAAAGACATATGTCCATCAAGTTCAACCAGGGAATTAAGGGGTAGGGGTGTGGCGCGATATTGGGGAAGGGATGAGATTTTATATTTCTTCATAAGCATTAATCTTATTTTGTCAATTAGGAACATTCAGCACCCACCCGCTATCAAGGCAGCTGCCTATCATGTCATGCCCTACCTGCACAGGTGTGCTGGCTACTCAAATGATCCAATTAAGGAGGCCATTTAGTCAGCAGCAGCAGAAGTCCTGTGCCTGGACGCTCCAACAGCGGCCAGACACAAGCAGAAGCAGAAGCAGCAGAAGCAGCAGCAGCACCACCTTTTGTTTTTTGGCTGCAGCAGCAGCAAGGCCCACAGGGCTGGCTAGCTGGCTAGCCAGCAAGCAGGTAGCAATGAAAGTAGGAATCTTTCTTTTTAACCCTGTAAGGGGGTGGTGCACTGTACCCGAAGATACTGCCATATCGGGTCAATGCATAGGGCGACGGAAGCAAGCTTCGAAATCGGCCCCCGTTCTCAAAAATCCATTTAATATATGGTCCCCAGATAGGGGACGTATCAGATATTAAACTGATAAGAACAGATACTACACTTGATCTTAGCCAAAAGGCCGAGAAGCGATAACCGTGAAAGGGGCGGGCCCAACAAGGTGCCCTTCATGGGCACTATCACTGCTTGCTGTCAGGGAGGCTGCCAGACAATTTTCCATGCACACTCTGGGCTGGGGGGCAGTCAACCACCAGTACACACAGCAGAACCTAAACCCATACCATTATTGCTAAGCAGCAAGACAGGGGCCCATTGCACTCCCACGGGGCCTTTTTAAATGCAATCCATAACCCGGATTTGCCAGGAACCCTTCTTACTCCTCCTACTTGCATGTGACACTGGGCTTAGGATCTGCATAGGAAACACACACACAAGCACACACCTACCTTTGTTGCCTGCAGATGCCTCCTTGGCTGTCCCCAAACGGTATCAAACCAACACCCACGGGAAGCTGTAAGCATAGAGGACATGCCTGCACCCCATTGGACTTACCTGTGTGGGTTAAACCCGGGTTATTTGACAACCTATGGCGGTGATGGTTCTGCTCAGGCAGAGCAGTGCTGATGCTCCTCATAAAGCTGTCGCTGCTGTGAAGGTTCTAGGTGACATCACAAATCCCTATGGTTACATACACAACAAAGCTGGGTTGTTGTTGTTTACACTCTGCAAGGCCTGTGGAAGTGAGTGACATCATAGCACTGTAGTTCTGAGGGTTCTAGATGGATGCAACAATCTCCTGTTGCTTCTATGAAGGCCATAATAGACGACATCACCAAACAGCTCCATAGTCACATACACAGCAAAGGAGAGATGTTGTTTACACCTAGTGATGTCAGTGGTATTGAGTGACATCACAGCACAGTGCTAAGGCTCCTGGGCCTGGACACAGCAGCGGCTGCAATATCTCAACGGAGAATACGTTTATATATATGTGTGTGTGTGCGCGTATATATATATATATATATATATATATATATATATATATATATTTCTCCGCCGAAATCACTTTTAAACCCATTTCCACCTTTTTTTCCCTTCTCTTCCTCTTACTTTTTTTTCACGTTTTTTTACGTTTTTCTCCTTTTCGCCTCTTTTCTGGGCGTATTATTCTTCTTTTTCTTCTTTTTTTTCGTCTAATGCATACCCCATCAGTGCAGCAATGCTTATTCAATACCGCCAGCAGATGGAGACACTGGGGGATAATTTTCTAAGGATTTATACTGATTTTTCCTGTCTGAATTTGTCGCACAGAAAGTTGCAGGCCAAATATGTGTGACATTTCTGCGACTTTAGCTTCTAGAGCATTTTTACAACATTATACATAGGTGCTGAATACATAAAAAGCGACTGTTCAGCGACAGACAAGTCGCATCGGCTGAAAGTAGGCCAGAATGTCAGTCCATGTTGGAGCAGGTTTAGATACAGTCTAAAGTATAGATCTCAAAGTCTGTGCACAGAATTTAGCAAGGGCCTCGCACCTTCTGATGCATCAGGTAGGTGCACAATAGCATAGCCTAACCCTCTGTACTTTGGTCTATATTGATGCGGGACATAGACAGCCAGCTGATGACCAATCCATTAGTGCAATGGATGGCTGGAAGCATTTGTCTTTGCCTTTGCAATACCACAGAAGCAATGCATGGTCAATGTACAGCAATGACACACCTGTGTGAACAGCCAGGAGACCCCCCCCCCCCCCATGTTATGTTACATAGTTACATAGTTAGTACGGTCGAAAAAAGACATATGTCCATCAAGTTCAACCAGGGAATTAAGGGGTAGGGGTGTGGCGCGATATTGGGGAAGGGATGAGATTTTATATTTCTTCATAAGCATTAATCTTATTTTGTCAATTAGGAACATTCAGCACCCACCCGCTATCAAGGCAGCTGCCTATCATGTCATGCCCTACCTGCACAGGTGTGCTGGCTACTCAAATGATCCAATTAAGGAGGCCATTTAGTCAGCAGCAGCAGAAGTCCTGTGCCTGGACGCTCCAACAGCGGCCAGACACAAGCAGAAGCAGAAGCAGCAGAAGCAGCAGCAGCACCACCTTTTGTTTTTTGGCTGCAGCAGCAGCAAGGCCCACAGGGCTGGCTAGCTGGCTAGCCAGCAAGCAGGTAGCAATGAAAGTAGGAATCTTTCTTTTTAACCCTGTAAGGGGGTGGTGCACTGTACCCGAAGATACTGCCATATCGGGTCAATGCATAGGGCGACGGAAGCAAGCTTCGAAATCGGCCCCCGTTCTCAAAAATCCATTTAATATATGGTCCCCAGATAGGGGACGTATCAGATATTAAACTGATAAGAACAGATACTACACTTGATCTTAGCCAAAAGGCCGAGAAGCGATAACCGTGAAAGGGGCGGGCCCAACAAGGTGCCCTTCATGGGCACTATCACTGCTTGCTGTCAGGGAGGCTGCCAGACAATTTTCCATGCACACTCTGGGCTGGGGGGCAGTCAACCACCAGTACACACAGCAGAACCTAAACCCATACCATTATTGCTAAGCAGCAAGACAGGGGCCCATTGCACTCCCACGGGGCCTTTTTAAATGCAATCCATAACCCGGATTTGCCAGGAACCCTTCTTACTCCTCCTACTTGCATGTGACACTGGGCTTAGGATCTGCATAGGAAACACACACACAAGCACACACCTACCTTTGTTGCCTGCAGATGCCTCCTTGGCTGTCCCCAAACGGTATCAAACCAACACCCACGGGAAGCTGTAAGCATAGAGGACATGCCTGCACCCCATTGGACTTACCTGTGTGGGTTAAACCCGGGTTATTTGACAACCTATGGCGGTGATGGTTCTGCTCAGGCAGAGCAGTGCTGATGCTCCTCATAAAGCTGTCGCTGCTGTGAAGGTTCTAGGTGACATCACAAATCCCTATGGTTACATACACAACAAAGCTGGGTTGTTGTTGTTTACACTCTGCAAGGCCTGTGGAAGTGAGTGACATCATAGCACTGTAGTTCTGAGGGTTCTAGATGGATGCAACAATCTCCTGTTGCTTCTATGAAGGCCATAATAGACGACATCACCAAACAGCTCCATAGTCACATACACAGCAAAGGAGAGATGTTGTTTACACCTAGTGATGTCACTGGTTTTGAGTGACATCACAGCACAGTGCTAAGGCTCCTGGGCCTGGACACAGCAGCGGCTGCAATATCTCAACAGAGAATACGTTTATATATATGTGTGTGTGTGCGCGTATATATATATATATATATATATATATATATATATATATATATATATTCTCCGCCGAAATCACTTTTAAACCCATTTCCACCTTTTTTTCCCTTCTCTTCCTCTTACTTTTTTTTCACGTTTTTTTACATTTTTCTCCTTTTCGCCTCTTTTCTGGGCGTATTATTCTTCTTTTTCTTCTTTTTTTTCGTCTAATGCATACCCCATCAGTGCAGCAATGCTTATTCAATACCGCCAGCAGATGGAGACACTGGGGGATAATTTTCTAAGGATTTATACTGATTTTTCCTGTCTGAATTTGTCGCACAGAAAGTTGCAGGCCAAATATGTGTGACATTTCTGCGACTTTAGCTTCTAGAGCATTTTTACAACATTATACATAGGTGCTGAATACATAAAAAGCGACTGTTCAGCGACAGACAAGTCGCATCGGCTGAAAGTAGGCCAGAATGTCAGTCCATGTTGGAGCAGGTTTAGATACAGTCTAAAGTATAGATCTCAAAGTCTGTGCACAGAATTTAGCAAGGGCCTCGCACCTTCTGATGCATCAGGTAGGTGCACAATAGCATAGCCTAACCCTCTGTACTTTGGTCTATATTGATGCGGGACATAGACAGCCAGCTGATGACCAATCCATTAGTGCAATGGATGGCTGGAAGCATTTGTCTTTGCCTTTGCAATACCACAGAAGCAATGCATGGTCAATGTACAGCAATGACACACCTGTGTGAACAGCCAGGAGACCCCCCCCCCCCCCATGTTATGTTACATAGTTACATAGTTAGTACGGTCGAAAAAAGACATATGTCCATCAAGTTCAACCAGGGAATTAAGGGGTAGGGGTGTGGCGCGATATTGGGGAAGGGATGAGATTTTATATTTCTTCATAAGCATTAATCTTATTTTGTCAATTAGGAACATTCAGCACCCCCCGCTATCAAGGCAGCTGCCTATCATGTCATGCCCTACCTGCACAGGTGTGCTGGCTACTCAAATGATCCAATTAAGGAGGCCATTTAGTCAGCAGCAGCAGAAGTCCTGTGCCTGGACGCTCCAACAGCGGCCAGACACAAGCAGAAGCAGAAGCAGCAGAAGCAGCAGCAGCACCACCTTTTGTTTTTTGGCTGCAGCAGCAGCAAGGCCCACAGGGCTGGCTAGCTGGCTAGCCAGCAAGCAGGTAGCAATGAAAGTAGGAATCTTTCTTTTTAACCCTGTAAGGGGGTGGTGCACTGTACCCGAAGATACTGCCATATCGGGTCAATGCATAGGGCGACGGAAGCAAGCTTCGAAATCGGCCCCCGTTCTCAAAAATCCATTTAATATATGGTCCCCAGATAGGGGACGTATCAGATATTAAACTGATAAGAACAGATACTACACTTGATCTTAGCCAAAAGGCCGAGAAGCGATAACCGTGAAAGGGGCGGGCCCAACAAGGTGCCCTTCATGGGCACTATCACTGCTTGCTGTCAGGGAGGCTGCCAGACAATTTTCCATGCACACTCTGGGCTGGGGGGCAGTCAACCACCAGTACACACAGCAGAACCTAAACCCATACCATTATTGCTAAGCAGCAAGACAGGGGCCCATTGCACTCCCACGGGGCCTTTTTAAATGCAATCCATAACCCGGATTTGCCAGGAACCCTTCTTACTCCTCCTACTTGCATGTGACACTGGGCTTAGGATCTGCATAGGAAACACACACACAAGCACACACCTACCTTTGTTGCCTGCAGATGCCTCCTTGGCTGTCCCCAAACGGTATCAAACCAACACCCACGGGAAGCTGTAAGCATAGAGGACATGCCTGCACCCCATTGGACTTACCTGTGTGGGTTAAACCCGGGTTATTTGACAACCTATGGCGGTGATGGTTCTGCTCAGGCAGAGCAGTGCTGATGCTCCTCATAAAGCTGTCGCTGCTGTGAAGGTTCTAGGTGACATCACAAATCCCTATGGTTACATACACAACAAAGCTGGGTTGTTGTTGTTTACACTCTGCAAGGCCTGTGGAAGTGAGTGACATCATAGCACTGTAGTTCTGAGGGTTCTAGATGGATGCAACAATCTCCTGTTGCTTCTATGAAGGCCATAATAGACGACATCACCAAACAGCTCCATAGTCACATACACAGCAAAGGAGAGATGTTGTTTACACCTAGTGATGTCAGTGGTATTGAGTGACATCACAGCACAGTGCTAAGGCTCCTGGGCCTGGACACAGCAGCGGCTGCAATATCTCAACGGAGAATACGTTTATATATATGTGTGTGTGTGCGCGTATATATATATATATATATATATATATATATATATATATATATTTCTCCGCCAAAATCACTTTTAAACCCATTTCCACCTTTTTTTCCCTTCTCTTCCTCTTACTTTTTTTTCACGTTTTTTTACGTTTTTCTCCTTTTCGCCTCTTTTCTGGGCGTATTATTCTTCTTTTTCTTCTTTTTTTTCGTCTAATGCATACCCCATCAGTGCAGCAATGCTTATTCAATACCGCCAGCAGATGGAGACACTGGGGGATAATTTTCTAAGGATTTATACTGATTTTTCCTGTCTGAATTTGTCGCACAGAAAGTTGCAGGCCAAATATGTGTGACATTTCTGCGACTTTAGCTTCTAGAGCATTTTTACAACATTATACATAGGTGCTGAATACATAAAAAGCGACTGTTCAGCGACAGACAAGTCGCATCGGCTGAAAGTAGGCCAGAATGTCAGTCCATGTTGGAGCAGGTTTAGATACAGTCTAAAGTATAGATCTCAAAGTCTGTGCACAGAATTTAGCAAGGGCCTCGCACCTTCTGATGCATCAGGTAGGTGCACAATAGCATAGCCTAACCCTCTGTACTTTGGTCTATATTGATGCGGGACATAGACAGCCAGCTGATGACCAATCCATTAGTGCAATGGATGGCTGGAAGCATTTGTCTTTGCCTTTGCAATACCACAGAAGCAATGCATGGTCAATGTACAGCAATGACACACCTGTGTGAACAGCCAGGAGACCCCCCCCCCCCCCCCCCCATGTTATGTTACATAGTTACATAGTTAGTACGGTCGAAAAAAGACATATGTCCATCAAGTTCAACCAGGGAATTAAGGGGTAGGGGTGTGGCGCGATATTGGGGAAGGGATGAGATTTTATATTTCTTCATAAGCATTAATCTTATTTTGTCAATTAGGAACATTCAGCACCCACCCGCTATCAAGGCAGCTGCCTATCATGTCATGCCCTACCTGCACAGGTGTGCTGGCTACTCAAATGATCCAATTAAGGAGGCCATTTAGTCAGCAGCAGCAGAAGTCCTGTGCCTGGACGCTCCAACAGCGGCCAGACACAAGCAGAAGCAGCACCACCTTTTGTTTTTTGGCTGCAGCAGCAGCAAGGCCCACAGGGCTGGCTAGCTGGCTAGCCAGCAAGCAGGTAGCAATGAAAGTAGGAATCTTTCTTTTTAACCCTGTAAGGGGGTGGTGCACTGTACCCGAAGATACTGCCATATCGGGTCAATGCATAGGGCGACGGAAGCAAGCTTCGAAATCGGCCCCCGTTCTCAAAAATCCATTTAATATATGGTCCCCAGATAGGGGACGTATCAGATATTAAACTGATAAGAACAGATACTACACTTGATCTTAGCCAAAAGGCCGAGAAGCGATAACCGTGAAAGGGGCGGGCCCAACAAGGTGCCCTTCATGGGCACTATCACTGCTTGCTGTCAGGGAGGCTGCCAGACAATTTTCCATGCACACTCTGGGCTGGGGGGCAGTCAACCACCAGTACACACAGCAGAACCTAAACCCATACCATTATTGCTAAGCAGCAAGACAGGGGCCCATTGCACTCCCACGGGGCCTTTTTAAATGCAATCCATAACCCGGATTTGCCAGGAACCCTTCTTACTCCTCCTACTTGCATGTGACACTGGGCTTAGGATCTGCATAGGAAACACACACACAAGCACACACCTACCTTTGTTGCCTGCAGATGCCTCCTTGGCTGTCCCCAAACGGTATCAAACCAACACCCACGGGAAGCTGTAAGCATAGAGGACATGCCTGCACCCCATTGGACTTACCTGTGTGGGTTAAACCCGGGTTATTTGACAACCTATGGCGGTGATGGTTCTGCTCAGGCAGAGCAGTGCTGATGCTCCTCATAAAGCTGTCGCTGCTGTGAAGGTTCTAGGTGACATCACAAATCCCTATGGTTACATACACAACAAAGCTGGGTTGTTGTTGTTTACACTCTGCAAGGCCTGTGGAAGTGAGTGACATCATAGCACTGTAGTTCTGAGGGTTCTAGATGGATGCAACAATCTCCTGTTGCTTCTATGAAGGCCATAATAGACGACATCACCAAACAGCTCCATAGTCACATACACAGCAAAGGAGAGATGTTGTTTACACCTAGTGATGTCAGTGGTATTGAGTGACATCACAGCACAGTGCTAAGGCTCCTGGGCCTGGACACAGCAGCGGCTGCAATATCTCAACGGAGAATACGTTTATATATATGTGTGTGTGTGCGCGTATATATATATATATATATATATATATATATATATATATATATATATATTTCTCCGCCGAAATCACTTTTAAACCCATTTCCTACTTTTTTTCCCTTCTCTTCCTCTTACTTTTTTTTCACGTTTTTTTACGTTTTTCTCCTTTTCGCCTCTTTTCTGGGCGTATTATTCTTCTTTTTCTTCTTTTTTTCGTCTAATGCATACCCCATCAGTGCAGCAATGCTTATTCAATACCGCCAGCAGATGGAGACACTGGGGGATAATTTTCTAAGGATTTATACTGATTTTTCCTGTCTGAATTTGTCGCACAGAAAGTTGCAGGCCAAATATGTGTGACATTTCTGCGACTTTAGCTTCTAGAGCATTTTTACAACATTATACATAGGTGCTGAATACATAAAAAGCGACTGTTCAGCGACAGACAAGTCGCATCGGCTGAAAGTAGGCCAGAATGTCAGTCCATGTTGGAGCAGGTTTAGATACAGTCTAAAGTATAGATCTCAAAGTCTGTGCACAGAATTTAGCAAGGGCCTCGCACCTTCTGATGCATCAGGTAGGTGCACAATAGCATAGCCTAACCCTCTGTACTTTGGTCTATATTGATGCGGGACATAGACAGCCAGCTGATGACCAATCCATTAGTGCAATGGATGGCTGGAAGCATTTGTCTTTGCCTTTGCAATACCACAGAAGCAATGCATGGTCAATGTACAGCAATGACACACCTGTGTGAACAGCCAGGAGACCCCCCCCCCCCCCATGTTATGTTACATAGTTACATAGTTAGTACGGTCGAAAAAAGACATATGTCCATCAAGTTCAACCAGGGAATTAAGGGGTAGGGGTGTGGCGCGATATTGGGGAAGGGATGAGATTTTATATTTCTTCATAAGCATTAATCTTATTTTGTCAATTAGGAACATTCAGCACCCACCCGCTATCAAGGCAGCTGCCTATCATGTCATGCCCTACCTGCACAGGTGTGCTGGCTACTCAAATGATCCAATTAAGGAGGCCATTTAGTCAGCAGCAGCAGAAGTCCTGTGCCTGGACGCTCCAACAGCGGCCAGACACAAGCAGAAGCAGAAGCAGCAGAAGCAGCAGCAGCACCACCTTTTGTTTTTTGGCTGCAGCAGCAGCAAGGCCCACAGGGCTGGCTAGCTGGCTAGCCAGCAAGCAGGTAGCAATGAAAGTAGGAATCTTTCTTTTTAACCCTGTAAGGGGGTGGTGCACTGTACCCGAAGATACTGCCATATCGGGTCAATGCATAGGGCGACGGAAGCAAGCTTCGAAATCGGCCCCCGTTCTCAAAAATCCATTTAATATATGGTCCCCAGATAGGGGACGTATCAGATATTAAACTGATAAGAACAGATACTACACTTGATCTTAGCCAAAAGGCCGAGAAGCGATAACCGTGAAAGGGGCGGGCCCAACAAGGTGCCCTTCATGGGCACTATCACTGCTTGCTGTCAGGGAGGCTGCCAGACAATTTTCCATGCACACTCTGGGCTGGGGGGCAGTCAACCACCAGTACACACAGCAGAACCTAAACCCATACCATTATTGCTAAGCAGCAAGACAGGGGCCCATTGCACTCCCACGGGGCCTTTTTAAATGCAATCCATAACCCGGATTTGCCAGGAACCCTTCTTACTCCTCCTACTTGCATGTGACACTGGGCTTAGGATCTGCATAGGAAACACACACACAAGCACACACCTACCTTTGTTGCCTGCAGATGCCTCCTTGGCTGTCCCCAAACGGTATCAAACCAACACCCACGGGAAGCTGTAAGCATAGAGGACATGCCTGCACCCCATTGGACTTACCTGTGTGGGTTAAACCCGGGTTATTTGACAACCTATGGCGGTGATGGTTCTGCTCAGGCAGAGCAGTGCTGATGCTCCTCATAAAGCTGTCGCTGCTGTGAAGGTTCTAGGTGACATCACAAATCCCTATGGTTACATACACAACAAAGCTGGGTTGTTGTTGTTTACACTCTGCAAGGCCTGTGGAAGTGAGTGACATCATAGCACTGTAGTTCTGAGGGTTCTAGATGGATGCAACAATCTCCTGTTGCTTCTATGAAGGCCATAATAGACGACATCACCAAACAGCTCCATAGTCACATACACAGCAAAGGAGAGATGTTGTTTACACCTAGTGATGTCAGTGGTATTGAGTGACATCACAGCACAGTGCTAAGGCTCCTGGGCCTGGACACAGCAGCGGCTGCAATATCTCAACGGAGAATACGTTTATATATATGTGTGTGTGTGCGCGTATATATATATATATATATATATATATATATATATATATATATATATTTCTCCGCCGAAATCACTTTTAAACCCATTTCCACCTTTTTTTCCCTTTTCTTCCTCTTACTTTTTTTTCACGTTTTTTTACGTTTTTCTCCTTTTCGCCTCTTTTCTGGGCGTATTATTCTTCTTTTTCTTCTTTTTTTTCGTCTAATGCATACCCCATCAGTGCAGCAAAGCTTATTCAATACCGCCAGCAGATGGAGACACTGGGGGATAATTTTCTAAGGATTTATACTGATTTTTCCTGTCTGAATTTGTCGCACAGAAAGTTGCAGGCCAAATATGTGTGACATTTCTGCGACTTTAGCTTCTAGAGCATTTTTACAACATTATACATAGGTGCTGAATACATAAAAAGCGACTGTTCAGCGACAGACAAGTCGCATCGGCTGAAAGTAGGCCAGAATGTCAGTCCATGTTGGAGCAGGTTTAGATACAGTCTAAAGTATAGATCTCAAAGTCTGTGCACAGAATTTAGCAAGGGCCTCGCACCTTCTGATGCATCAGGTAGGTGCACAATAGCATAGCCTAACCCTCTGTACTTTGGTCTATATTGATGCGGGACATAGACAGCCAGCTGATGACCAATCCATTAGTGCAATGGATGGCTGGAAGCATTTGTCTTTGCCTTTGCAATACCACAGAAGCAATGCATGGTCAATGTACAGCAATGACACACCTGTGTGAACAGCCAGGAGACCCCCCCCCCCCATGTTATGTTACATAGTTACATAGTTAGTACGGTCGAAAAAAGACATATGTCCATCAAGTTCAACCAGGGAATTAAGGGGTAGGGGTGTGGCGCGATATTGGGGAAGGGATGAGATTTTATATTTCTTCATAAGCATTAATCTTATTTTGTCAATTAGGAACATTCAGCACCCACCCGCTATCAAGGAAGCTGCCTATCATGTCATGCCCTACCTGCACAGGTGTGCTGGCTACTCAAATGATCCAATTAAGGAGGCCATTTAGTCAGCAGCAGCAGAAGTCCTGTGCCTGGACGCTCCAACAGCGGCCAGACACAAGCAGAAGCAGAAGCAGCAGAAGCAGCAGCAGCACCACCTTTTGTTTTTTGGCTGCAGCAGCAGCAAGGCCCACAGGGCTGGCTAGCTGGCTAGCCAGCAAGCAGGTAGCAATGAAAGTAGGAATCTTTCTTTTTAACCCTGTAAGGGGGTGGTGCACTGTACCCGAAGATACTGCCATATCGGGTCAATGCATAGGGCGACGGAAGCAAGCTTCGAAATCGGCCCCCGTTCTCAAAAATCCATTTAATATATGGTCCCCAGATAGGGGACGTATCAGATATTAAACTGATAAGAACAGATACTACACTTGATCTTAGCCAAAAGGCCGAGAAGCGATAACCGTGAAAGGGGCGGGCCCAACAAGGTGCCCTTCATGGGCACTATCACTGCTTGCTGTCAGGGAGGCTGCCAGACAATTTTCCATGCACACTCTGGGCTGGGGGGCAGTCAACCACCAGTACACACAGCAGAACCTAAACCCATACCATTATTGCTAAGCAGCAAAACAGGGGCCCATTGCACTCCCACGGGGCCTTTTTAAATGCAATCCATAACCCGGATTTGCCAGGAACCCTTCTTACTCCTCCTACTTGCATGTGACACTGGGC
Organism: Hyla sarda; assembly: GCF_029499605.1. Taxonomy (NCBI): domain Eukaryota; kingdom Metazoa; phylum Chordata; class Amphibia; order Anura; family Hylidae; genus Hyla; species Hyla sarda. The sequence continues at coordinate 52,308 of NW_026608494.1, forward strand.
TTAGGATCTGCATAGGAAACACACACACAAGCACACACCTACCTTTGTTGCCTGCAGATGCCTCCTTGGCTGTCCCCAAACGGTATCAAACCAACACCCACGGGAAGCTGTAAGCATAGAGGACATGCCTGCACCCCATTGGACTTACCTGTGTGGGTTAAACCCGGGTTATTTGACAACCTATGGCGGTGATGGTTCTGCTCAGGCAGAGCAGTGCTGATGCTCCTCATAAAGCTGTCGCTGCTGTGAAGGTTCTAGGTGACATCACAAATCCCTATGGTTACATACACAACAAAGCTGGGTTGTTGTTGTTTACACTCTGCAAGGCCTGTGGAAGTGAGTGACATCATAGCACTGTAGTTCTGAGGGTTCTAGATGGATGCAACAATCTCCTGTTGCTTCTATGAAGGCCATAATAGACGACATCACCAAACAGCTCCATAGTCACATACACAGCAAAGGAGAGATGTTGTTTACACCTAGTGATGTCAGTGGTATTGAGTGACATCACAGCACAGTGCTAAGGCTCCTGGGCCTGGACACAGCAGCGGCTGCAATATCTCAACGGAGAATACGTTTATATATATGTGTGTGTGTGCGCGTATATATATATATATATATATATATATATATATATATATATATTTCTCCGCCGAAATCACTTTTAAACCCATTTCCACCTTTTTTTCCCTTCTCTTCCTCTTACTTTTTTTTCACGTTTTTTTTACGTTTTTCTCCTTTTCACCTCTTTTCTGGGCGTATTATTCTTCTTTTTCTTCTTTTTTTTCGTCTAATGCATACCCCATCAGTGCAGCAATGCTTATTCAATACCGCCAGCAGATGGAGACACTGGGGGATAATTTTCTAAGGATTTATACTGATTTTTCCTGTCTGAATTTGTCGCACAGAAAGTTGCAGGCCAAATATGTGTGACATTTCTGCGACTTTAGCTTCTAGAGCATTTTTACAACATTATACATAGGTGCTGAATACATAAAAAGCGACTGTTCAGCGACAGACAAGTCGCATCGGCTGAAAGTAGGCCAGAATGTCAGTCCATGTTGGAGCAGGTTTAGATACAGTCTAAAGTATAGATCTCAAAGTCTGTGCACAGAATTTAGCAAGGGCCTCGCACCTTCTGATGCATCAGGTAGGTGCACAATAGCATAGCCTAACCCTCTGTACTTTGGTCTATATTGATGCGGGACATAGACAGCCAGCTGATGACCAATCCATTAGTGCAATGGATGGCTGGAAGCATTTGTCTTTGCCTTTGCAATACCACAGAAGCAATGCATGGTCAATGTACAGCAATGACACACCTGTGTGAACAGCCAGGAGACCCCCCCCCATGTTATGTTACATAGTTACATAGTTAGTACGGTCGAAAAAAGACATATGTCCATCAAGTTCAACCAGGGAATTAAGGGGTAGGGGTGTGGCGCGATATTGGGGAAGGGATGAGATTTTATATTTCTTCATAAGCATTAATCTTATTTTGTCAATTAGGAACATTCAGCACCCACCCGCTATCAAGGCAGCTGCCTATCATGTCATGCCCTACCTGCACAGGTGTGCTGGCTACTCAAATGATCCAATTAAGGAGGCCATTTAGTCAGCAGCAGCAGAAGTCCTGTGCCTGGACGCTCCAACAGCGGCCAGACACAAGCAGAAGCAGAAGCAGCAGAAGCAGCAGCAGCACCACCTTTTGTTTTTTGGCTGCAGCAGCAGCAAGGCCCACAGGGCTGGCTAGCTGGCTAGCCAGCAAGCAGGTAGCAATGAAAGTAGGAATCTTTCTTTTTAACCCTGTAAGGGGGTGGTGCACTGTACCCGAAGATACTGCCATATCGGGTCAATGCATAGGGCGACGGAAGCAAGCTTCGAAATCGGCCCCCGTTCTCAAAAATCCATTTAATATATGGTCCCCAGATAGGGGACGTATCAGATATTAAACTGATAAGAACAGATACTACACTTGATCTTAGCCAAAAGGCCGAGAAGCGATAACCGTGAAAGGGGCGGGCCCAACAAGGTGCCCTTCATGGGCACTATCACTGCTTGCTGTCAGGGAGGCTGCCAGACAATTTTCCATGCACACTCTGGGCTGGGGGGCAGTCAACCACCAGTACACACAGCAGAACCTAAACCCATACCATTATTGCTAAGCAGCAAGACAGGGGCCCATTGCACTCCCACGGGGCCTTTTTAAATGCAATCCATAACCCGGATTTGCCAGGAACCCTTCTTACTCCTCCTACTTGCATGTGACACTGGGCTTAGGATCTGCATAGGAAACACACACACAAGCACACACCTACCTTTGTTGCCTGCAGATGCCTCCTTGGCTGTCCCCAAACGGTATCAAACCAACACCCACGGGAAGCTGTAAGCATAGAGGACATGCCTGCACCCCATTGGACTTACCTGTGTGGGTTAAACCCGGGTTATTTGACAACCTATGGCGGTGATGGTTCTGCTCAGGCAGAGCAGTGCTGATGCTCCTCATAAAGCTGTCGCTGCTGTGAAGGTTCTAGGTGACATCACAAATCCCTATGGTTACATACACAACAAAGCTGGGTTGTTGTTGTTTACACTCTGCAAGGCCTGTGGAAGTGAGTGACATCATAGCACTGTAGTTCTGAGGGTTCTAGATGGATGCAACAATCTCCTGTTGCTTCTATGAAGGCCATAATAGACGACATCACCAAACAGCTCCATAATCACATACACAGCAAAGGAGAGATGTTGTTTACACCTAGTGATGTCAGTGGTATTGAGTGACATCACAGCACAGTGCTAAGGCTCCTGGGCCTGGACACAGCAGCGGCTGCAATATCTCAACGGAGAATACGTTTATATATATGTGTGTGTGTGCGCGTATATATATATATATATATATATATATATATATATATATATATATATATTTCTCCGCCGAAATCACTTTTAAACCCATTTCCACCTTTTTTTCCCTTCTCTTCCTCTTACTTTTTTTTCACATTTTTTTACGTTTTTCTCCTTTTCGCCTCTTTTCTGGGCGTATTATTCTTCTTTTTCTTCTTTTTTTTCGTCTAATGCATACCCCATCAGTGCAGCAATGCTTATTCAATACCGCCAGCAGATGGAGACACTGGGGGATAATTTTCTAAGGATTTATACTGATTTTTCCTGTCTGAATTTGTCGCACAGAAAGTTGCAGGCCAAATATGTGTGACATTTCTGCGACTTTAGCTTCTAGAGCATTTTTACAACATTATACATAGGTGCTGAATACATAAAAAGCGACTGTTCAGCGACAGACAAGTCGCATCGGCTGAAAGTAGGCCAGAATGTCAGTCCATGTTGGAGCAGGTTTAGATACAGTCTAAAGTATAGATCTCAAAGTCTGTGCACAGAATTTAGCAAGGGCCTCGCACCTTCTGATGCATCAGGTAGGTGCACAATAGCATAGCCTAACCCTCTGTACTTTGGTCTATATTGATGCGGGACATAGACAGCCAGCTGATGACCAATCCATTAGTGCAATGGATGGCTGGAAGCATTTGTCTTTGCCTTTGCAATACCACAGAAGCAATGCATGGTCAATGTACAGCAATGACACACCTGTGTGAACAGCCAGGAGACCCCCCCCCCCCCCCATGTTATGTTACATAGTTACATAGTTAGTACAGTCGAAAAAAGACATATGTCCATCAAGTTCAACCAGGGAATTAAGGGGTAGGGGTGTGGCGCGATATTGGGGAAGGGATGAGATTTTATATTTCTTCATAAGCATTAATCTTATTTTGTCAATTAGGAACATTCAGCACCCACCCGCTATCAAGGCAGCTGCCTATCATGTCATGCCCTACCTGCACAGGTGTGCTGGCTACTCAAATGATCCAATTAAGGAGGCCATTTAGTCAGCAGCAGCAGAAGTCCTGTGCCTGGACGCTCCAACAGCGGCCAGACACAAGCAGAAGCAGAAGCAGCAGAAGCAGCAGCAGCACCACCTTTTGTTTTTTGGCTGCAGCAGCAGCAGCAAGGCCCACAGGGCTGGCTAGCTGGCTAGCCAGCAAGCAGGTAGCAATGAAAGTAGGAATCTTTCTTTTTAACCCTGTAAGGGGGTGGTGCACTGTACCCGAAGATACTGCCATATCGGGTCAATGCATAGGGCGACGGAAGCAAGCTTCGAAATCGGCCCCCGTTCTCAAAAATCCATTTAATATATGGTCCCCAGATAGGGGACGTATCAGATATTAAACTGATAAGAACAGATACTACACTTGATCTTAGCCAAAAGGCCGAGAAGCGATAACCGTGAAAGGGGCGGGCCCAACAAGGTGCCCTTCATGGGCACTATCACTGCTTGCTGTCAGGGAGGCTGCCAGACAATTTTCCATGCACACTCTGGGCTGGGGGGCAGTCAACCACCAGTACACACAGCAGAACCTAAACCCATACCATTATTGCTAAGCAGCAAGACAGGGGCCCATTGCACTCCCACGGGGCCTTTTTAAATGCAATCCATAACCCGGATTTGCCAGGAACCCTTCTTACTCCTCCTACTTGCATGTGACACTGGGCTTAGGATCTGCATAGGAAACACACACACAAGCACACACCTACCTTTGTTGCCTGCAGATGCCTCCTTGGCTGTCCCCAAACGGTATCAAACCAACACCCACGGGAAGCTGTAAGCATAGAGGACATGCCTGCACCCCATTGGACTTACCTGTGTGGGTTAAACCCGGGTTATTTGACAACCTATGGCGGTGATGGTTCTGCTCAGGCAGAGCAGTGCTGATGCTCCTCATAAAGCTGTCGCTGCTGTGAAGGTTCTAGGTGACATCACAAATCCCTATGGTTACATACACAACAAAGCTGGGTTGTTGTTGTTTACACTCTGCAAGGCCTGTGGAAGTGAGTGACATCATAGCACTGTAGTTCTGAGGGTTCTAGATGGATGCAACAATCTCCTGTTGCTTCTATGAAGGCCATAATAGACGACATCACCAAACAGCTCCATAGTCACATACACAGCAAAGGAGAGATGTTGTTTACACCTAGTGATGTCAGTGGTATTGAGTGACATCACAGCACAGTGCTAAGGCTCCTGGGCCTGGACACAGCAGCGGCTGCAATATCTCAACGGAGAATACGTTTATATATATGTGTGTGTGTGCGCGTATATATATATATATATATATATATATATATATATATATATTTCTCCGCCAAAATCACTTTTAAACCCATTTCCACCTTTTTTTCCCTTCTCTTCCTCTTACTTTTTTTTCACGTTTTTTTACGTTTTTCTCCTTTTCGCCTCTTTTCTGGGCGTATTATTCTTCTTTTTCTTCTTTTTTTTCGTCTAATGCATACCCCATCAGTGCAGCAATGCTTATTCAATACCGCCAGCAGATGGAGACACTGGGGGATAATTTTCTAAGGATTTATACTGATTTTTCCTGTCTGAATTTGTCGCACAGAAAGTTGCAGGCCAAATATGTGTGACATTTCTGCGACTTTAGCTTCTAGAGCATTTTTACAACATTATACATAGGTGCTGAATACATAAAAAGCGACTGTTCAGCGACAGACAAGTCGCATCGGCTGAAAGTAGGCCAGAATGTCAGTCCATGTTGGAGCAGGTTTAGATACAGTCTAAAGTATAGATCTCAAAGTCTGTGCACAGAATTTAGCAAGGGCCTCGCACCTTCTGATGCATCAGGTAGGTGCACAATAGCATAGCCTAACCCTCTGTACTTTGGTCTATATTGATGCGGGACATAGACAGCCAGCTGATGACCAATCCATTAGTGCAATGGATGGCTGGAAGCATTTGTCTTTGCCTTTGCAATACCACAGAAGCAATGCATGGTCAATGTACAGCAATGACACACCTGTGTGAACAGCCAGGAGACCCCCCCCCCCCATGTTATGTTACATAGTTACATAGTTAGTACGGTCGAAAAAAGACATATGTCCATCAAGTTCAACCAGGGAATTAAGGGGTAGGGGTGTGGCGCGATATTGGGGAAGGGATGAGATTTTATATTTCTTCATAAGCATTAATCTTATTTTGTCAATTAGGAACATTCAGCACCCACCCGCTATCAAGGCAGCTGCCTATCATGTCATGCCCTACCTGCACAGGTGTGCTGGCTACTCAAATGATCCAATTAAGGAGGCCATTTAGTCAGCAGCAGCAGAAGTCCTGTGCCTGGACGCTCCAACAGCGGCCAGACACAAGCAGAAGCAGAAGCAGCAGAAGCAGCAGCAGCACCACCTTTTGTTTTTTGGCTGCAGCAGCAGCAAGGCCCACAGGGCTGGCTAGCTGGCTAGCCAGCAAGCAGGTAGCAATGAAAGTAGGAATCTTTCTTTTTAACCCTGTAAGGGGGTGGTGCACTGTACCCGAAGATACTGCCATATCGGGTCAATGCATAGGGCGACGGAAGCAAGCTTCGAAATCGGCCCCCGTTCTCAAAAATCCATTTAATATATGGTCCCCAGATAGGGGACGTATCAGATATTAAACTGATAAGAACAGATACTACACTTGATCTTAGCCAAAAGGCCGAGAAGCGATAACCGTGAAAGGGGCGGGCCCAACAAGGTGCCCTTCATGGGCACTATCACTGCTTGCTGTCAGGGAGGCTGCCAGACAATTTTCCATGCACACTCTGGGCTGGGGGGCAGTCAACCACCAGTACACACAGCAGAACCTAAACCCATACCATTATTGCTAAGCAGCAAAACAGGGGCCCATTGCACTCCCACGGGGCCTTTTTAAATGCAATCCATAACCCGGATTTGCCAGGAACCCTTCTTACTCCTCCTACTTGCATGTGACACTGGGCTTAGGATCTGCATAGGAAACACACACACAAGCACACACCTACCTTTGTTGCCTGCAGATGCCTCCTTGGCTGTCCCCAAACGGTATCAAACCAACACCCACGGGAAGCTGTAAGCATAGAGGACATGCCTGCACCCCATTGGACTTACCTGTGTGGGTTAAACCCGGGTTATTTGACAACCTATGGCGGTGATGGTTCTGCTCAGGCAGAGCAGTGCTGATGCTCCTCATAAAGCTGTCGCTGCTGTGAAGGTTCTAGGTGACATCACAAATCCCTATGGTTACATACACAACAAAGCTGGGTTGTTGTTGTTTACACTCTGCAAGGCCTGTGGAAGTGAGTGACATCATAGCACTGTAGTTCTGAGGGTTCTAGATGGATGCAACAATCTCCTGTTGCTTCTATGAAGGCCATAATAGACGACATCACCAAACAGCTCCATAGTCACATACACAGCAAAGGAGAGATGTTGTTTACACCTAGTGATGTCAGTGGTATTGAGTGACATCACAGCACAGTGCTAAGGCTCCTGGGCCTGGACACAGCAGCGGCTGCAATATCTCAACGGAGAATACGTTTATATATATGTGTGTGTGTGCGCGTATATATATATATATATATATATATATATATATATATATATATTTCTCCGCCGAAATCACTTTTAAACCCATTTCCACCTTTTTTTCCCTTCTCTTCCTCTTACTTTTTTTTCACGTTTTTTTTACGTTTTTCTCCTTTTCACCTCTTTTCTGGGCGTATTATTCTTCTTTTTCTTCTTTTTTTTCGTCTAATGCATACCCCATCAGTGCAGCAATGCTTATTCAATACCGCCAGCAGATGGAGACACTGGGGGATAATTTTCTAAGGATTTATACTGATTTTTCCTGTCTGAATTTGTCGCACAGAAAGTTGCAGGCCAAATATGTGTGACATTTCTGCGACTTTAGCTTCTAGAGCATTTTTACAACATTATACATAGGTGCTGAATACATAAAAAGCGACTGTTCAGCGACAGACAAGTCGCATCGGCTGAAAGTAGGCCAGAATGTCAGTCCATGTTGGAGCAGGTTTAGATACAGTCTAAAGTATAGATCTCAAAGTCTGTGCACAGAATTTAGCAAGGGCCTCGCACCTTCTGATGCATCAGGTAGGTGCACAATAGCATAGCCTAACCCTCTGTACTTTGGTCTATATTGATGCGGGACATAGACAGCCAGCTGATGACCAATCCATTAGTGCAATGGATGGCTGGAAGCATTTGTCTTTGCCTTTGCAATACCACAGAAGCAATGCATGGTCAATGTACAGCAATGACACACCTGTGTGAACAGCCAGGAGACCCCCCCCCATGTTATGTTACATAGTTACATAGTTAGTACGGTCGAAAAAAGACATATGTCCATCAAGTTCAACCAGGGAATTAAGGGGTAGGGGTGTGGCGCGATATTGGGGAAGGGATGAGATTTTATATTTCTTCATAAGCATTAATCTTATTTTGTCAATTAGGAACATTCAGCAACCACCCGCTATCAAGGCAGCTGCCTATCATGTCATGCCCTACCTGCACAGGTGTGCTGGCTACTCAAATGATCCAATTAAGGAGGCCATTTAGTCAGCAGCAGCAGAAGTCCTGTGCCTGGACGCTCCAACAGCGGCCAGACACAAGCAGAAGCAGAAGCAGCAGAAGCAGCAGCAGCACCACCTTTTGTTTTTTGGCTGCAGCAGCAGCAAGGCCCACAGGGCTGGCTAGCTGGCTAGCCAGCAAGCAGGTAGCAATGAAAGTAGGAATCTTTCTTTTTAACCCTGTAAGGGGGTGGTGCACTGTACCCGAAGATACTGCCATATCGGGTCAATGCATAGGGCGACGGAAGCAAGCTTCGAAATCGGCCCCCGTTCTCAAAAATCCATTTAATATATGGTCCCCAGATAGGGGACGTATCAGATATTAAACTGATAAGAACAGATACTACACTTGATCTTAGCCAAAAGGCCGAGAAGCGATAACCGTGAAAGGGGCGGGCCCAACAAGGTGCCCTTCATGGGCACTATCACTGCTTGCTGTCAGGGAGGCTGCCAGACAATTTTCCATGCACACTCTGGGCTGGGGGGCAGTCAACCACCAGTACACACAGCAGAACCTAAACCCATACCATTATTGCTAAGCAGCAAGACAGGGGCCCATTGCACTCCCACGGGGCCTTTTTAAATGCAATCCATAACCCGGATTTGCCAGGAACCCTTCTTACTCCTCCTACTTGCATGTGACACTGGGCTTAGGATCTGCATAGGAAACACACACACAAGCACACACCTACCTTTGTTGCCTGCAGATGCCTCCTTGGCTGTCCCCAAACGGTATCAAACCAACACCCACGGGAAGCTGTAAGCATAGAGGACATGCCTGCACCCCATTGGACTTACCTGTGTGGGTTAAACCCGGGTTATTTGACAACCTATGGCGGTGATGGTTCTGCTCAGGCAGAGCAGTGCTGATGCTCCTCATAAAGCTGTCGCTGCTGTGAAGGTTCTAGGTGACATCACAAATCCCTATGGTTACATACACAACAAAGCTGGGTTGTTGTTGTTTACACTCTGCAAGGCCTGTGGAAGTGAGTGACATCATAGCACTGTAGTTCTGAGGGTTCTAGATGGATGCAACAATCTCCTGTTGCTTCTATGAAGGCCATAATAGACGACATCACCAAACAGCTCCATAGTCACATACACAGCAAAGGAGAGATGTTGTTTACACCTAGTGATGTCAGTGGTATTGAGTGACATCACAGCACAGTGCTAAGGCTCCTGGGCCTGGACACAGCAGCGGCTGCAATATCTCAACGGAGAATACGTTTATATATATGTGTGTGTGTGCGCGTATATATATATATATATATATATATATATATATTTCTCCGCCGAAATCACTTTTAAACCCATTTCCACCTTTTTTTCCCTTCTCTTCCTCTTACTTTTTTTTCACGTTTTTTTACGTTTTTCTCCTTTTCGCCTCTTTTCTGGGCGTATTATTCTTCTTTTTCTTCTTTTTTTTCGTCTAATGCATACCCCATCAGTGCAGCAATGCTTATTCAATACCGCCAGCAGATGGAGACACTGGGGGATAATTTTCTAAGGATTTATACTGATTTTTCCTGTCTGAATTTGTCGCACAGAAAGTTGCAGGCCAAATATGTGTGACATTTCTGCGACTTTAGCTTCTAGAGCATTTTTACAACATTATACATAGGTGCTGAATACATAAAAAGCGACTGTTCAGCGACAGACAAGTCGCATCGGCTGAAAGTAGGCCAGAATGTCAGTCCATGTTGGAGCAGGTTTAGATACAGTCTAAAGTATAGATCTCAAAGTCTGTGCACAGAATTTAGCAAGGGCCTCGCACCTTCTGATGCATCAGGTAGGTGCACAATAGCATAGCCTAACCCTCTGTACTTTGGTCTATATTGATGCGGGACATAGACAGCCAGCTGATGACCAATCCATTAGTGCAATGGATGGCTGGAAGCATTTGTCTTTGCCTTTGCAATACCACAGAAGCAATGCATGGTCAATGTACAGCAATGACACACCTGTGTGAACAGCCAGGAGACCCCCCCCCCCCCCCATGTTATGTTACATAGTTACATAGTTAGTACGGTCGAAAAAAGACATATGTCCATCAAGTTCAACCAGGGAATTAAGGGGTAGGGGTGTGGTGCGATATTGGGGAAGGGATGAGATTTTATATTTCTTCATAAGCATTAATCTTATTTTGTCAATTAGGAACATTCAGCACCCACCCGCTATCAAGGCAGCTGCCTATCATGTCATGCCCTACCTGCACAGGTGTGCTGGCTACTCAAATGATCCAATTAAGGAGGCCATTTAGTCAGCAGCAGCAGAAGTCTTGTGCCTGGACGCTCCAACAGCGGCCAGACACAAGCAGAAGCAGAAGCAGCAGAAGCAGCAGCAGCACCACCTTTTGTTTTTTGGCTGCAGCAGCAGCAAGGCCCACAGGGCTGGCTAGCTGGCTAGCCAGCAAGCAGGTAGCAATGAAAGTAGGAATCTTTCTTTTTAACCCTGTAAGGGGGTGGTGCACTGTACCCGAAGATACTGCCATATCGGGTCAATGCATAGGGCGACGGAAGCAAGCTTCGAAATCGGCCCCCGTTCTCAAAAATCCAATTAATATATGGTCCCCAGATAGGGGACGTATCAGATATTAAACTGATAAGAACAGATACTACACTTGATCTTAGCCAAAAGGCCGAGAAGCGATAACCGTGAAAGGGGCGGGCCCAACAAGGTGCCCTTCATGGGCACTATCACTGCTTGCTGTCAGGGAGGCTGCCAGACAATTTTCCATGCACACTCTGGGCTGGGGGGCAGTCAACCACCAGTACACACAGCAGAACCTAAACCCATACCATTATTGCTAAGCAGCAAGACAGGGGCCCATTGCACTCCCACGGGGCCTTTTTAAATGCAATCCATAACCCGGATTTGCCAGGAACCCTTCTTACTCCTCCTACTTGCATGTGACACTGGGCTTAGGATCTGCATAGGAAACACACACACAAGCACACACCTACCTTTGTTGCCTGCAGATGCCTCCTTGGCTGTCCCCAAACGGTATCAAACCAACACCCACGGGAAGCTGTAAGCATAGAGGACATGCCTGCACCCCATTGGACTTACCTGTGTGGGTTAAACCCGGGTTATTTGACAACCTATGGCGGTGATGGTTCTGCTCAGGCAGAGCAGTGCTGATGCTCCTCATAAAGCTGTCGCTGCTGTGAAGGTTCTAGGTGACATCACAAATCCCTATGGTTACATACACAACAAAGCTGGGTTGTTGTTGTTTACACTCTGCAAGGCCTGTGGAAGTGAGTGACATCATAGCACTGTAGTTCTGAGGGTTCTAGATGGATGCAACAATCTCCTGTTGCTTCTATGAAGGCCATAATAGACGACATCACCAAACAGCTCCATAGTCACATACACAGCAAAGGAGAGATGTTGTTTACACCTAGTGATGTCAGTGGTATTGAGTGACATCACAGCACAGTGCTAAGGCTCCTGGGCCTGGACACAGCAGCGGCTGCAATATCTCAACGGAGAATACGTTTATATATATGTGTGTGTGTGCGCGTATATATATATATATATATATATATATTTATATATATTTCTCCGCCGAAATCACTTTTAAACCCATTTCCACCTTTTTTTCCCTTCTCTTCCTCTTACTTTTTTTTCACGTTTTTTTACGTTTTTCTCCTTTTCGCCTCTTTTCTGGGCGTATTATTCTTCTTTTTCTTCTTTTTTTTCGTCTAATGCATACCCCATCAGTGCAGCAATGCTTATTCAATACCGCCAGCAGATGGAGACACTGGGGGATAATTTTCTAAGGATTTATACTGATTTTTCCTGTCTGAATTTGTCGCACAGAAAGTTGCAGGCCAAATATGTGTGACATTTCTGCGACTTTAGCTTCTAGAGCATTTTTACAACATTATACATAGGTGCTGAATACATAAAAAGCGACTGTTCAGCGACAGACAAGTCGCATCGGCTGAAAGTAGGCCAGAATGTCAGTCCATGTTGGAGCAGGTTTAGATACAGTCTAAAGTATAGATCTCAAAGTCTGTGCACAGAATTTAGCAAGGGCCTCGCACCTTCTGATGCATCAGGTAGGTGCACAATAGCATAGCCTAACCCTCTGTACTTTGGTCTATATTGATGCGGGACATAGACAGCCAGCTGATGACCAATCCATTAGTGCAATGGATGGCTGGAAGCATTTGTCTTTGCCTTTGCAATACCACAGAAGCAATGCATGGTCAATGTACAGCAATGACACACCTGTGTGAACAGCCAGGAGACCCCCCCCCCCCCCATGTTATGTTACATAGTTACATAGTTAGTACGGTCGAAAAAAGACATATGTCCATCAAGTTCAACCAGGGAATTAAGGGGTAGGGGTGTGGCGCGATATTGGGGAAGGGATGAGATTTTATATTTCTTCATAAGCATTAATCTTATTTTGTCAATTAGGAACATTCAGCACCCACCCGCTATCAAGGCAGCTGCCTATCATGTCATGCCCTACCTGCACAGGTGTGCTGGCTACTCAAATGATCCAATTAAGGAGGCCATTTAGTCAGCAGCAGCAGAAGTCCTGTGCCTGGACGCTCCAACAGCGGCCAGACACAAGCAGAAGCAGAAGCAGCAGAAGCAGCAGCAGCACCACCTTTTGTTTTTTGGCTGCAGCAGCAGCAAGGCCCACAGGGCTGGCTAGCTGGCTAGCCAGCAAGCAGGTAGCAATGAAAGTAGGAATCTTTCTTTTTAACCCTGTAAGGGGGTGGTGCACTGTACCCGAAGATACTGCTATATCGGGTCAATGCATAGGGCGACGGAAGCAAGCTTCGAAATCGGCCCCCGTTCTCAAAAATCCATTTAATATATGGTCCCCAGATAGGGGACGTATCAGATATTAAACTGATAAGAACAGATACTACACTTGATCTTAGCCAAAAGGCCGAGAAGCGATAACCGTGAAAGGGGCGGGCCCAACAAGGTGCCCTTCATGGGCACTATCACTGCTTGCTGTCAGGGAGGCTGCCAGACAATTTTCCATGCACACTCTGGGCTGGGGGGCAGTCAACCACCAGTACACACAGCAGAACCTAAACCCATACCATTATTGCTAAGCAGCAAGACAGGGGCCCATTGCACTCCCACGGGGCCTTTTTAAATGCAATCCATAACCCGGATTTGCCAGGAACCCTTCTTACTCCTCCTACTTGCATGTGACACTGGGCTTAGGATCTGCATAGGAAACACACACACAAGCACACACCTACCTTTGTTGCCTGCAGATGCCTCCTTGGCTGTCCCCAAACGGTATCAAACCAACACCCACGGGAAGCTGTAAGCATAGAGGACATGCCTGCACCCCATTGGACTTACCTGTGTGGGTTAAACCCGGGTTATTTGACAACCTATGGCGGTGATGGTTCTGCTCAGGCAGAGCAGTGCTGATGCTCCTCATAAAGCTGTCGCTGCTGTGAAGGTTCTAGGTGACATCACAAATCCCTATGGTTACATACACAACAAAGCTGGGTTGTTGTTGTTTACACTCTGCAAGGCCTGTGGAAGTGAGTGACATCATAGCACTGTAGTTCTGAGGGTTCTAGATGGATGCAACAATCTCCTGTTGCTTCTATGAAGGCC